>NW_019231272.1:65063-140105 GCF_002742605.1 Olea europaea var. sylvestris
AGAATATATAATGAGTTGAAAACCTATTTATTTATACCTTTAGAAGGACCAAACTTCGTAAATAGTCACTTAACAAGTAATTGACAAAGTTTCCACGGTATTACACAAGTTGGTACAAAGTACTAACTATGTTGATGAACATCAGCCAGTTCTTTGCCCATCGTTCTGTTCCCTCTACAAGAGAGAATCACAATACTAAACATTGGGGACTCAAAAGTTCATATTTGAAATTTGAAGGCTGAACACACGATTAACCAAATGGTCTAAATGTTGGGAACTGTTTAGGCACTTCATGAAAAAAAGAAACAACCCCCCATCCCAACCCCAAACCCAGAGTCATCTCCAATCTGAATCGTAAAACGGAAAAAGAAATATTGAATCGTTGCCACCCAGTTGCCTAGTACATTTCCTTCATTTAAATCTACGAGGAAGATCTCCACCTATATTCTTACACTAGGAAAAAAAACAGTTACATAGCTTTACATTTCTACGCCAATTCTTGAGAACATCCTAACATCTACAGAATAAACTGAATAATCATCACCTTCTTCATATGCTCCTTTCATTCCTGGACTTGTAGGTAGTAATCTGTTCCGTATCCTACAGGAAGGTGCAGGCAATGGACATACGACATCAGAAAGTATAAATAAATTTGAATCTGTGCTTGTCAAAAGTTGGATTGAGATCTCACCCTCGCTCATTGAACGGACTCATTTCCTCTCAGTTGTTTCAATATGAACTAGAGAAATGGAAGTCACTCCCTGTCCAGAGTCTAGACACAGATCTGTCAACTACCTTGGTAGGACAAAGAGCAATAGATAAAAAATGTGATGATCTTTGGGTTCTTATATGACTAATTTTTTATGATTTCTTCGTAATAAGTATGATCAGGATTAATAATATGACTATTCAAGAAAACACAATGAAGAGCTCGCTTCCATATTCTCATGTTTGGCACAAATCCATGCCTTAAAATTTGCCTCAATGCCCAATCTAAATCTTCCAAAAGATTCTCACTACAAAACCACGTATCGCCAACTTATAAGACTCAAAGCTTGGTATCAACCCTTTGTCACTCATCTTCCTCATAAAATCCTTTGCTTCAACAAACCTCTTGGCATCAAGCAAACAATACAAAACCTCTTGATAAGTCCTTGAATTTGGATCACACCCTTTTAGCATCATCCTGTCGAAAAGCTTAATCCCCTCTTCAACTCTCCCTCGTTTCCTGAGCCTAGAAATCAAGATGTTAAACACTATTGCATCTGGCTCCACACCCTCCATTTCCATCCTTTCCAACAAATCAAAGGCTTCATCAACACAACCACGCTCACAAAGCCCATGCATCATAGTCGAAAAGGTACGCACATCAGGCCTACATTTTTGCTTAGGAAATTCATCAAGCACAGAGAAAGCAGCTTCCATCTGCCCACACCCACACAACCCTTTAATGATGATATTCAAACAACAAGCGTCAATCTCTACACCCAACTTCGAAGCTTCCATGTAAACCTCATGCACAACATCAAATTGCTTGGTTGAGACTAGCAAATCAACAAAGTTAAAGGTTTTCACACTTGGCCAGCTTTTGTAATTAGGCATATCGAAGAGGGTTCCAATGGCCCTGTTTATTCTCCCAGCCGAGTGCCCATAAATCTTGATCATATTGCGGAAAAATTCATCAGAAAGCCTGCATTTCCTCTCAAGCTTGATTCTTTGCATGAGGGTTTCAATCCCATCAAAATCATTGGCAAGTGCCAGCTTGTTGATGACAGCCGTATAAAGGGCTTCATTTGGTTTGTAGTCTTTGCGGTCTGAAGTTTGCTTAAAGAGAGGCTGTGTTAAATTTGGGCGTTTGAGGTTTTCGAAAATTTTGATGACTTCAGATGGGCTTAACCAGTCTTTGCGGCTAAAAATATTTGGATTTTTATCGAGATTATCAGGGTTTTGGAATGATCTGGAAAAATAAAATTGACGGAAATGTAATGAAAAATTCAGTCTATGGAGGCTAGTTGAGGAAAGGAGTGAAATTTGGAAGATTGGTTGGTGGATTTTGGGAATATGAACAAGAAAGGAATACCAATCATTGCTTTTTTTATGAAGAGATAATAAAATACTTATTATTTGCATTCATTCTTCCCATGGAAACTTTCAGCGTCCATAATACTTCTCCCATTTCAATGATTATCAGCTATCAAATTTACAGTCCAAGCTGCAGTAAACATGGAAAAATAAGAAAAAATTCATTTCTCAAAATGGTGCCATAGGAGAAGTGGAAGTCTACTGCTACGAACTAATTTAGGCCATGGCTTAATTGAGAATTTCCATACATCCACCTGTCATAGTAGCAGCACATCTTCGCTAGGTATAACCATGCTTTACTGGAGCTCCACCAGAGAATGTGCCATGCGGAAATGGTGGTCGTCGGTGAGGCATAATGAGAGTTAAACATGACAAATTAACATTCCAAGCAACACTTGAAAATTTTGACCAATTATATCTCATGTGCACAACAAGCAGCAGATAATACTTGGACACATTATGTGTTATAAGACTTAAAAGGTCATTATAATACGAAAGCAACCAATTTGGTCTACATGGAATTTTATATGAAGGCAATGAAATCAATCTAATAATGGAGTGGTAATAAAAAAAAAAAAAGCAAAATCAGTGGGTTCACGTATCTCAGACACTCGACATTGGCACAAAAATTGGCTGCTCCAGGAGATATATCTAGATACTGGAAAACACCAATCATCAGTACCTATTATAATCCATCATCTTCCTCGCTCCATCCACCTATTCTAATTGAAAAATCTTCCAAGAAGTTTAATTGAAATAAATTGGCCCACCATTTTTTTCTTCTCTCTTTTTACCAAGATAAAGCAAATACAACCTTCTTGGCTAAAACCATACAACAATACAAAAGTCTCATATTTTTAAAATAAATATACTATGTGCATATATGCACTCAGGTGAGAGAGGCAACCAAATTGTCATATCCAAGAAGCTAAAAATCTGGGTAATCAATGGGCAAATAACCCAAAACTCATATTTTTTCATCGTGGTCATGCTAATTATTATAAGTTGCAATATTTAAAATTCTCAACCATAAGAAGAAAATTAGAAGTGTACAAAATTAAAGGGAGGATATTGAAAATCTAGCAGGTTATTGTTTCGAATTACGAATAGGCTTCGATTAGGGTTTTAAAATTAGACCAAAAGGAAAGGACTACTTACTGGATATTTGATGAACATTATTTGCGGGTTTCTAAGATGCGCCGCCATGCTCTTTTCGTGTTTAAATTCTGAATCCTCCACTGCTTTGGCTCTTTGTTGTATCGTAAGTGGGAATACCGCGATGGAGAACCGATTCGCGTCTAGAGTTAATTGTTCCTGGTCACTGGACTTAAGTCCATGCCTTTTATTGATCACTGAAATATAAAATATCAAGTTTTGATAATTAAATTTAAGTTCATATTTTCGATTGCTTATTGAAGTTTAAAAATATTAAGTTTTGACTACTGAACTTTGAAAAATATCGAATTTACAGTGAGTAATGTACAATATTTTTCAAAGTTTAGTAGCGAAAACTTGACATTTTAAATTTTAATGAATAATCGAAGACATGGACCTAAGTTTAGTGATAAAAACTCGAGATTTTAAATTTTAGTGATCAATCAAAAACATAGACAAGTTCAGTAACCATTGAAACAATTAACTCTCGCAGCTATGCAGGACTGTTGAACCCTTCATCCGGTCCAATCCGAACCAAATTGATTATGGGCAGGGAAAAGCTAGGCGATAACTTACTCGTTAAGAGGTGGACCGTTGTCGAGCCAATTGATCATAGTATGAGACAAGCACAACCAAACATGAAATTTTACACCTCGTTTGTTATAAAGTAGGAGGGACTATTTTAACCGAAATTGAACATTTCGATATGGATTGGATGTTGGAATGCGGAAGCGAAATCATTCAGAATTTTTTTAATTCAAAAACAAGATCGTCAAGATGTTCCGGTGTATGTTATATCAAAGAAACAAAGTATTTGAATTTTTACCTAAATTCGATGATAAATTCTTGAATTAATTCTAAATCACGAACTTTCGACTTTTTGGATCACGAACTTCCAGCTTTTTAACTCCGAGAATTTGATGCTTTAAACCTCAAAATCTTCTATGGTATTCTCCAAAGTCAAGACTACATCGGTGGGTGGATACCTTCTTTTAATTAAATCGAGAAACTAATTCTTGAACTGTACAATTAAAAAATCAAGAAAAATATTTTTTATTTATCTCTTTTTTTTTTATAATTAAAGTCCAAATCAAATTAGTTTACATTTAATTACATGTGTAGTCATAGAACTTCAAATACAATTAAATTAAGTTTACAGTTTTCGTAGTAATTACAATCAAGTACAAAACTTTATTGTAATTACAATTAAGTCTAAAACTATTATAATTACCATAACTAAGTTCCAATACTTCATGGAGCTACTATAGGGACCTGATCGGACATATATTATCCAAGTTCCAATAATTAGATCCTGTCTAGCGGAATATATAAGATCACAAAAAGCCAATAAATGTGCGATACTTTCGTCGAACCTGTTGTATATGTATTTTATTCCCGTCCGAGATCCGATAATTATGTACGAGCATAAATGATCGATTTGATCCTCTAATTATTCTCACTAATTTAAGTTTCATTTTTTTCAACTGTCCTAAAAACTAATTACAGATGTCGAAATTTAGCTGTCCCTAAATACTGAGCTCAGATTTAAACCGTTCAACAGAAAATATTTAAGTAATCACTCTACCTATTTTCCAGAGTGACGATCCTCGATATGAATTCATGTTGTCTACTCCGCTCATACTCAAGTTTCCAACTCATCAAGATATTTAACCAATCAAATTAATCTCTCTCATTAAAGAATCAAAGAACCATTAAAATCACGAATAGCTATACATAATCCTGTCTAGGAATTTAGATAAAATACACAGCAATCTAGTGGAATTTAATTCTCCACACAGTCATGCCATAGAATTAAATTCGACACGCAGTCCGTTCAATACACTCCAAGTGTACTAGTGTTACCATTAACTATTTCTGTGATAAAGACAAACAACAAACCCAAATAGTGAGTTGGTCAATACTACAACCTTTCAGTACAAGGTACCAACCCTTATACATTGATTGTGAACAAATTATTTATTATCAAAATATAAGTTGTGTCACATTGTACTTATCAACGCAAGTACTCAACTTATATTATTTCAAGTAATCATAATATCTTTAATTTGTATGCTCAATAAAATAAATATTGCAATAAATAAATAAAACCACAATTAATTTATTATAAATGATTATTTTTTATCATAGCAAAATATATTAAATGGGCACACAATCCAAATCGGAGATTTTGGTTCGGTTAAATAAAAATAGGAATCAAAATCATGTCGACCGAGTTTCAAATAATTCTTAAATTTTGAATCGAAACTGTGATATCCGACTCTAGAACTTATCATTTTTTTATTCTTTAAATTTTATTGATCCTTATTCAATGACCCGACCTAATAAATAAGTAATTTGACCAATTAAATTTATTTATTTATTTAAATAATTATATAAAATTTTCTGTCATTTCTAATTGTACTTTAAATTGCTCTCGTCTTATTCGAACAAGTTACATTTAAAATTGGATAATTTTATGTTTTTGGTGATGAGTTCGATTCCAATAATAATTATAAGAAATCGAATTGATCCATAATTCCATTTAAGAATTATTTTATGTGTAGGAATTTACTGATCAAACAAGGGCATGTGACACATGCTCGTGACAGGGCATGAGCACCTCAGCCCTTGATCTGAAATTTAGATCAAGGGCTGCCTGGCCCAAGCCCTTGTTTATGTAGCACCTTCCGTACGTATAATGGATATAAATGGTCCACAAACAAGTCATAAACCCTAAAAACTTCACTTTCATTAACTGCACGAAATTCAGTTTCAACTATGGAGAACAACAGCGATACCCCTCCCTTTCACCCATGGAATCCCTCTCCATTTCCGCCGAATCTTCCTTCCAGTAATTCTCCTCTCTGTGTCGTTTTTGTTGATTTTTATTTTGAATTGTTGAAAACCATGAAATGGATATCCTTTTTAGTTGTATGTTTGTTTTTTAATTAGAAATGAAGTTCACAATAGATATTGAATTGTCGAATGTAATATAGGATAAGCTTGGACGAAAGGTTCGAGATAATAAGGAGCGTCGGTGAAGAGTGTATACAAGAGGATGAATTGAAGAGATTCTTAGCTAACAAGCCACAGCACGTTTGCTATGATGGGTTCGAACTGTCTGGACGGATGCACATTGCTTAGGTTTCTTTACTCTTTCTCTTCTATATTTGGTTGAAAAATTTGTGATTTTATTTGTCATTTGGTTAATTTGATTAGTCTTTCCAATGGGCTAGCTTCACTTTTTTGTTATAGAATCAAGCACAGTGTGAATTCTGTTAGTTAACTGCATCATACTCAAATTAAGCTTTGAGTAATTATGTATGATTTAATGTTTTTGTGAACGTTTATTTTTTTTTTATAAAGTTCTTTGCTTTTATTTTTTAATTTTTCATTTGGAAAGCCGGAAAATGTGATGGTTATTATTATCCGAATATGTCAATTTGTCTTAGTTTAACCTGCTGCTGATCCTTGGGTGATATTCTATTTTGCTTTTAAATTCAAATATAATCTTCTTTTACATATAACTTATAAATTGTAGTTTATTGTATCCCGTGTAACTGTTGTGGTAATAGTCTTATTATTTTCATTTATATAATGTTTTAATTTTTAAATCTTGTAACTTCGAATAATATAATTTGGTACATATGTGATTCAATGGAATCATATGATAAAAGTAGCTATTAGTGCAATTTAATAGGAGAGATGAATATATTGTGTTTACAAGTTTTATTCCTTACTTTCGATGGGTTTTTCCAAATAACTATGGGAAGACATCCTATAGTTGTTCCATAGGAACGGAACTATGTAGACATACTTTTGAATGATCTCTTATTGGGCCAGTTGTGTATGCTGAGCAGGGAGTTATGAAAGCAATTAATGTGAACAAACTGACTTCTGCTGGCTGCAAAGTTAAAATTTGGATCGCAGATTGATTTGCACAGTTAAATAATAAAATGGGGGGTGACTTGAAGAAAATCCAAGTAATAGGACAGTATCTGATTGAGATTTGGAAAGTTGTAGGGGTGAATTTAGAAGGAGGTCAAGTGGAATTTCTTTGGTCTTGCGAAGAGATCAACACCAGGGCTCATGAATACTGGCCTCTTGTATTGGACATTGCTAGGAGGAATAAATTTCCTAGAATATTGAGGTATGCAGTTATTTACAGTTTTTTTTATTGAATATGCAATCTTTGAAAATATAAGACATCACATTTTTCCCCTTCTTTTGTGGTCTAATTAGGTGTTGTCAAATTATGGGTCGCTCTGAGCAAGATGAATTGTCAGTAGCCCAGGTTTTCTACCCTTGCATGCAGTGTGCTGATGTATTTTTTCCTAAGGTGACTCTTGGTTTAAGCAATGAACATTGTTGAAATACTTTTGCTACTTGGTTCAGTTTTCAAGTGAAAGCTTCATGTGAAATACATCTTGCATGGTTTAACAATTATGAGTTGTTTCCTTCAAAGAACTTCATCGAGTAACTCTAGAGTCTATTGAATTCTATGGCTCTCGGTAGCATGTTGCATGTCTTTCTCAAGTGTACTTGAAATTTCCTGGTTGATTTGACTGTGGCGATACCATTGTCTTTCAGTATTGTTGGAATCTAATTAATATTACGTCTCATAACATTTCATTAGGTATCATATATGCAGTATGTACCTTTCTCAATCAGACTGCTCACTTTATATAGGGCTTCTTTCCATCAATTCATGCAAATTGGACAATTAATATTTTAATTTATGAATTTCTACTAAAATGGACCATCGGAAAGATATCTTATTTGATCCTTGTGTATGCATTATGGTGTGATTGTCTGTTAGCCTTCAAAAAGAGAAATATTTTGGTTGAATGCAATTGTTTTAACTAAGTGTGAATTGGACTTCACAAATACGATTTATCCAAACAGACCGACATCTGTCAGTTGGGCATAGACCAGCGCAAAGTGAATGTACTTGCAAGAGAGTACTGTGATGACAGAAAAAGAAAAAAAAGCCCGTAATACTATCCCACCGTAAGCATTCTCTAGACTTTTAACTCTATATACCAGATGACATTTTTCTTCAATTAATATTCACTGTTATTTCCTTTTTACTTTTGCATGCAGATATGCTCCCTGGTTTGCAGGAAGGTCAAGAAAGGATGTCAAAGAGTGATCCATCATCTTCCATATACATAGAGGATGAAGAGGTATTACCTCATCTGTGAAAGGGAATGATAAAAAAAATTTTGTACATTTCAGTGTTGATCAATACTGAAACTTAGTCTTAGTTTTTTTTGGCAATGTTCATATGAATTTGTAGTTTTATTTGCTTCCGTCAATGATAGGCTGAAGTGAATGTGAAGATAAAGAAAGCATTCTGCCCTCCGAAGGTGGTAGAAAAGAATCCATGCCTTGAGTACATCAAGTATATTATTTTCCCATGGTTTAATGAGCTCAAGGTTGAGCGATATGCGGATAATGGTGGTGATAAGTACTCTTATTTATATTGGTCTTGAGAAATATTGTTCATTACCTCTGTTTTATTTATGTAGGTGTATTTGACCTGTATAATTCTGGTTGTTTGAAATATTTTCCATTTTGTAGGTGTACTTGCACTATTATCATTTTAAATAATTTTCTTTGCCATGATATACTACCATGTGTTGGGCACACTACTTTTTGAATGGAATTCTATAATATTCTGTGTGTTTTATATTTGCTATTTCTTATCTCAGGGCCTTTAAGAGTTTTGAGGAACTATCATCTGATTATGAAAGTGGGGAATTGCATCCTGGGGGACCTCAAACCAGCTCTAGCAAAAGCACTTAACCAGATACTACAGGTACAAGATATAATCATGTCTGAACTACTATATTATAGTCATGTTTAAGTTTTCTTTTAACAGTATCAAGAACGAGATTGGTCATATTTATCGTTATACAATAAAATAGGCTATCAATATGAATTACTAATGTACCCTCGTATTGTGATGGAATTTCTTGATCATCATGTATACCATATTATAGCATATATATTTGGAGACGATGACGTCTTGATATAAAGAAAATTATGCTAGATATTAGAAGTTTGATTCTTATGTACAATCACTATTGTAATTTGTTTCTTTTAAAGATATATGTGCTTTGTGTGTTAGGTGTCATGATGCTGAAGTAAGCACCCACAATTTATAATCTGTTCCAAAATGAAAGGAAAATAGTTGAATGATTATTTCTTTACCATGGAAACCAGCTGTTATGAGAAAAAAGTAATGAAATAATAAGTGAAAAAAAATAATAAGTTTGGTGCTATTATTTGAGATCTGTATGCATAAAAATGTAAGAACTTCAGGCCCTCGATCCTATTTTTAACTGAAGGTTTGAAGAATCTTAAAAGAGTTTTCCTTTCGAGATTATTCATTAAAATTTGTATAACAGTCTCCATTTTCTCTTTTTTTTAACTTGTGTATGGGTCCCTTTTTTGGCTTTTGCTTTTACTTCTTGTAGAAGAGTTTTCTAGAAAGTTTTCTTAATTTTAATTGGAAATTAATTTCTACAAGAGCTCTTATTTGAAAAGTGCTTTTAGAGGAAATCACAGCCTCTCGCTTGAGCATGTTCTACTCTCTCGAATCATTTAGTTATATAGATTTTAATTGTTTACAATTTTCAAATAGTTTCATATCCCAGATGTCCATCTTTGTGCACCTACCTCAATCGCAAGCCCACTGTAGAGCCTGGTTCTTGTACAAACTTCATTGATCTGCATCATATATAGTCTGTCTATATGTGTCGCAATGGTGATATCATGATTGGTTGGTGATATGTTTTACTTCTATGTGTATACGTGCTTGTTTGGCTTGAAGTCTAAATACTGTTATTGCACTTATTTATTCATATTAGCAAAAATAAGTGGCAATTTGCATTGCATATGATATCAAATATCTGTTTTTTTTTCTTTCATTTTGTTTTTCAGGTATGTGACAGGAATAAACCAACTAGTATAAAGTCAACTCTTTCAAACACTAAATAGGTTTTTTACGCCTTGATATTTTATTTCACTGTTGTCCAAGTTTGAGATGGTGCTGCATCTAGCCATTTGATCCCAAGCCTCATTTTATTGGAATAATTCAAGATGGGTATGGTTTAAACTTATAATTTTTGGGAGTCAAATATATAACACTCGTGTGGATTGATGTCCATCTATTGATACACTGAGCTAGGATTCCTTGGACCCTTTCTCAAGAATACCTCTATTTCTCTATCGATTGCGTCTGATTAATTCATCGTGTCTTTCCTTTGCAGCCTGTAAGAGATCATTTCAAGAATGATCCGAAGGCTAAAGAGCTAGTAAAACGTGTCAAGGTATGTGTTTGGGCCTTTGATTTACTTTGCCAGGAATGGACTGCACATGCACAACCTTAAAGGATAGTTGAAATTATTATTTTTATTCATCTCGAGAGGTCCAAGAAAAGCTTTTACTTGATTGCTAAAGCTATTTTTATTCAAGCTTATGGCCAATGTTGCCCTCAATACTTCCCCATTTTCAGTGCATATATTTTCATGCCTCTATAATTGATGCTCTCAATGTTTCTGTATCATCCAGAGCTACAAGGTAACCAGGTGATATGGACTGCAATCGAACAAGATGATATATGAAGAGCGCTCTTTGAAAGATGCTACTTCATTGCATCCTTTTATTGAAGAAACGATTTGTTTTATATCGTTTGGTTATTTCGTGAATTTTGTTAGTCAATAAATTCATATAGTTTCATGTCAGTTGAGTTCTCTGTTTCTTGAGCACTAATTTCCTTACACTGCCCTCGTTAAATTAATTTTTATTTTTTTCTTTCATATTTTCAACCGCACAATCTTTCATAAAATAAAATTACACGTAAATTGAAAACCTTTTATTTAAAAATAATATATATATATATATATATACCCATTAAAATTCGAAATAATAGGGGCTACGTAATAATTTTGCCTAAATACTACAAAAAAACCTTCATTCTGTTGTTAATTGTTTTTGGCTCGCAACACTTGTTGGCAAGAGAAATTTCTTCCGAACCTAACTAAATTAACTAAATGGTTTGGATCCCTCAAAATGAAATGTCATGCTTGCAAGAACTCTGTTCCATGAAGGCAAAGATTTCTTGGATATTTTTTGTTCGTAAATATTTTCATTTTTCTGAATCAAATTACATTTTTTCCATTCATAATGGTATCGATTTTATTCTTCTAGACAACTTAAAGGTTTGAACATAGACGTATTTTAAATAAGCAAATATGATTATACATTTGTCCCTCATTTGAAGAATATTAATAGAATATTTATACTAAAATTGACTTTCAAGACGAATTTCGCTACTTAATAGAAGATCAAGGATAACAGTGTAATGGGAAAAAGGATATGAACTTAAATGTAGCTATAAATTTGGGTTAGGGACTCTTAATACAATTTAAACTAGTTGTATTCTTAAACAGATACTCTTTTCCAAATAGAATATTTGTACTAAAATCGTCTTTCAAGACAAATTATGCTACTTAAGAGAAGGTCAAGGATGACGGTGTAATGGAAAAAAGGCCATGAACTTAAATGTAACTATAAACAAAGATTAGGGACTCTTAATAAAATTTAAACTAGTTGTATTCTTAAATAGATACTCTACTGTTTTCCTACATTCCTAATCGTTTTCTTGCACCATTCTAAGCGAACTAGAGATCTACATTTTTTCTTAAAGCCTCTGCAATATTCATGCCAGATTGCTTTCTTTGATTGCAATTAATCCCAAGTCTACGAGTTGTTAAGGTAATTTTGCTGAACGTTAACGCCCTAAATTTAATTTGTCAGAAACATTATCTTTTTTGCTGTTTATTAGTCAATTTGCATTATATCAGAACCCTGTCTCTAATTGTTGTAGAAACATAATCTTTTTGGCTGTTTCATATTTTTTGTACGTTACATTAGAACCCTTGCCTTAATTTCTGTAGAAAATTATATTTTTGCTGCTTTATATTTATATTGCATTACATTGAAAAGCCTATTTATTTTTAGTGGGGAAAAAAAGCTTTAAGAAACTATTGTAGTTGTGAACTTTTTGGAGGATTAATATTTTGTAAGCTGAAGTTGCTTGGATTCGATATTGCTCCTGAGGTTCCAGTCTGAATTTCTGCTGACTAGAAGCAGAGATGGGAGAGAGAAAAGTCTTGAACAAATACTACTCGCCAAACTTCGATCCAGCTAAGATTCTCTGTCGACAACAGTCGAAGAACCAACACATCAAGGTTCGCATGATGCTTCCCATGAGCATCCGCTGTGGCACTTGTGGGAATTATATTTATAAGGGTACAAAATTCAATTCCCGCAAAGAAGATGTCATCGGAGAGGTACATGCAACAATATATATACTACTTCTATGTTGTTTTAATTGATTATTTTGACTAATAAGATGTTCTTTGATTTGATTTTTAGTTATGGGTATTGCTTAGTATTTGTCTAGGGTCTCTGCAATCTTCCAATTTTATGGTTTTAAGATTTGGTCTTTATATTTTGAAGTCCCTGAGGACTCTGGAAGTTTGGGGTTTTATTTAATAGATATTGTCCTACCGAACTGGATTGGTTTTCTTAAAGCTAGTAAGTCTCATTTTGTTTAGGTAAATTGTAAAATACTTGAAAAAGATTGGAATCTTTATGATGGTCAACAATAATCACTGTATTGTAGCTACGAATTAAGTTAGTTTTGGCGCTTGTTTGCCTTTCATTATAAACTTCTTATAATTTAACGGTCAAAATCAAACTTTACTTTTAAACAAGCATTCTTAGGACTCATAATTTCAGCAATTTATAGTGAAACACGAACAAGTACTTGGTTATGTTAATTCTTGGATCTCTCTTTCAATAAGTATACTTTTTATTGATTTCTGCTCATGGTTTCATTATTTGATTAACTTGTGCATGTTACATTTATTTGCAGACCTATCTCGGAATCCAAATTTTCAGGTTCTATTTCAAATCTACTAAATGCTCGGCTGAAATAACATTCAAGACAGATCCACAGAATTCTGATTATATCATTGAGTCCGGTGCAACTAAAAATTTCGAACCTTGGCGAGCAGAGGATGAGGTGAAAAATTATTTTACTTGTTATCTGAGTACCCTTCATATTTATGTAAAGCCTCTTTATTTTATTTTTGCACATACTTGTTTGAGTTTTCACTAATTGTTATTTCATTCTTGATCGGTAATAGATGAAGAGAAAAAGAAAAGGAATGCTGAAGAGATGGGAGATGCCATGAAATCGTTGGAGAATAGAACTTTGGACTCCAAGAGAGAAATGGATATCCTAGCTGCTTTGGATGAAGTGAAGTCTATGAAGGTGATCATTTGATCAAGTGATGTGCTGTATGAGTGTTTTCTAATCACTTCTTGATACTTGTTTCCCTTTTTGGGGTCTTTTTAACGCTTGATATGACTCATATTATTTTCCTTTCTTTTTTCAGTCAAGACATGCAACTGTGAGTGTAGATGCAATGCTTGAAGCTTTGCAACGCTCAAATCAGGTAAAGGTGAGATGCTGATGCTAGTTTAGCATAGAAGATGTGCTCTCTCTCTCTCTCTCTCTCTTTCTCCCTCTCTCTCTCTCTCTCTCACAGGCTTTGTGTTTCGTGAGCTGGGAGATCTTCATAATCACTTGTCAGTTGTCTGAAGTATGATTTCTGAATATTAATGTCATAATTCTAATTTTCTGACCTTATTGCATTGATGGATGCTTGTAGTGTGGTGTTTATATGGCTGCACTCAAGGAAATGGTAAAAAAAAATACAAAAATTGGTTGGTCTGTTCATGAGACTTCTTTTTGAATGCTATTCCTTAATTTATAGTAACATTATGTCAGTTAACTGGGTAAAGCTAGTAATAGTAAAGTGATTTGGAGCTTTTTTTAATACTTGTTAGGATCTAACAACAGTAACAAAGTAACCCTTATTAGGATCATAACGGAAAAAAGGGAAGATGATAGTCCTAATTTTTGAAACAATTTTTTTTTAATCAAAATTTCGAAATTATGCAAGAATATATATACTACTTCTATGTTGTTTTAATTGATTATTTTGACTAATAAGATGTTCTTTGATTTGATTTTTAGTTATGGGTATTGCTTAGTATTTGTCTAGGGTCTCTGCAATCTTCCAATTTTATGGTTTTAAGATTTGGTCTTTATATTTTGAAGTCCCTGAGGACTCTGGAAGTTTGGGGTTTTATTTAATAGATATTGTCCTACCGAACTGGATTGGTTTTCTTAAAGCTAGTGAGTCTCATTTTGTTTAGGTAAATTGTAAAATACTTGAAAAAGATTGGAATCTTTATGATGGTCAACAATAATCACTGTATTGTAGCTACGAATTAAGTTAGTTTTGGCGCTTGTTTGCCTTTCATTATAAACTTCTTATAATTTAACGGTCAAAATCAAACTTTACTTTTAAACAAGCATTCTTAGGACTCATAATTTCAGCAATTTATAGTGAAACACGAACAAGTACTTGGTTATGTTAATTCTTGGATCTCTCTTTCAATAAGTATACTTTTTATTGATTTCTGCTCATGGTTTCATTATTTGATTAACTTGTGCATGTTACATTTATTTGCAGACCTATCTCGGAATCCAAATTTTCAGGTTCTATTTCAAATCTACTAAATGCTCGGCTGAAATAACATTCAAGACAGATCCACAGAATTCTGATTATATCATTGAGTCCGGTGCAACTAGAAATTTCGAACCTTGGCAAACAGAGGATGAGGTGAAAAATTATTTTACTTGTTATCTGAGTACCCTTCATATTTATGTAAAGCCTTTTTATTTTATTTTTGCACATACTTGTTTGAGTTTTCACTAATTGTTATTTCATTCTTGATCGGTAATAGATGAAGAGAAAAAGAAAAGGAATGCTGAAGAGATGGGAGATGCCATGAAATCGTTGGAGAATAGAACTTTGGACTCCAAGAGAGAAATGGATATCCTAGCTGCTTTGGATGAAATGAAGTCTATGAAGGTGATCATTTGATCAAGTGATGTGCTGTATGAGTGTTTTCTAATCACTTCTTGATACTTGTTTCCCTTTTTGGGGTCTTTTTAACGCTTGATATGACTCATATTATTTTCCTTTCTTTTTTCAGTCAAGACATGCAACTGTGAGTGTAGATGCAATGCTTGAAGCTTTGCAACGCTCAAATCAGGTAAAGGTGAGATGCTGATGCTAGTTTAGCATAGAAGATGTGCTCTCTCTCTCTCTCTCTCTCTTTCTCCCTCTCTCTCTCTCTCTCTCACAGGCTTTGTGTTTCGTGAGCTGGGAGATCTTCATAATCACTTGTCAGTTGTCTGAAGTATGATTTCTGAATATTAATGTCATAATTCTAATTTTCTGACCTTATTGCATTGATGGATGCTTGTAGTGTGGTGTTTATATGGCTGCACTCAAGGAAATGGTAAAAAAAATACAAAAATTGGCTGGTCTGTTCATGAGACTTCTTTTTGAATGCTATTCCTTAATTTATAGTAACATTATGTCAGTTAACTGGGTAAAGCTAGTAATAGTAAAGTGATTTGGAGCTTTTTTTAATACTTGTTAGGATCTAACAACAGTAACAAAGTAACCCTTATTAGGATCATAACGGAAAAAAGGGAAGATGATAGTCCTAATTTTTGAAACAATTTTTTTTTAATCAAAATTTCGAAATTATGCAGGTGTTGGTCCGTAACAATGTTAGTAGTAGTCTTATTTATCAATTTATCCTGGAGTAATAAATTTTATTTTCAATCTTTCTGCATGCTTGTTCAAACTACTTCCTACTTTGAATCTTAGTATAATTTGGACTTTTATTTTGATAGGAAAGGAAGTTAGAAGAAGAGGATGAAGCTCTTATAAAGGCTGTGTTCAAGGTGAACATCTGTTGTCAAAATCTTATCATTATGGTTTGTATTTATTGTTATTACTGTTATTACTTTGTTTCTTTGTGTATTTGTTCACGCTGGGCATTGCTTGGTTTAACTATTTACTAAGGGACCACGAAAGCCTGCTTTTATTAGAAGGATTGATGCTAAGGATATCGATGATGAAGAAGATTTTCCCATGTTTCCATTTGACAAAGAAGGAACATCTGCTGATCATTCAAAGGTTGAGTTCTTTTCTTTGGCACCTAGTTGAGTTTTGCCCTATTTAAATCTTCTCTTTTCATTCAAATTAAAGTGGGTGGAGGAAAATCTAATTAAAAAAATTGAGGTATAGTAAGTATTTTTCAGAAAAAAAATGCTGAGGAAAACACATTCCTAGGTCACCCACTTATTCTGAACTTTCGGAGGAAGGAATAAGTATAATGACAAGTTGCAACTAACCTTTATTTTCTGGTTTTCCATGCCTTCAACTTATTTATTTCCTTCACAGTGTTGTGAAACAAAATGGACTCTAAATGTGTAAATATCTTCTTCCTTTTTTTCCCATTTGAAAAGGTCAATGTTGGTTGTAATTTTTTGCTTGAACATCTAGCAGAAAGGAGTAATGATATATAAATTTGCCATAACAACTTTTTATCTATTTCCATTAAGTACATAACATTGGCCATTGTGGCGAACTTGTGTATCCTATACACTTTTCATGTAGATGCTGTTTTATCTATTTTTTCTTGACGAATCAACTTTATTGAATATTATCAGTGGGGCAAAGCTGTGTGTCCAATTTTCTTGTTGACTAGAAAGGGTAACAAGTACCTGCACTCAGTGACAGCTTCCAGGAAGTGTTCCAAAAACTTCTGAATGTACAAGTTTTCTAGTAAAAAGACACTAATACTAAAGATTTAAAAATTTATCACTTGCAATGGCCAATTTCATTCACTTGATGTACCCCTATTCATTTGTTCTCTCTTTTTGATTGACGGAGGTGTGATTGAAGATAAGGTAGGGTAAAGAATACTTGAAGTCAAGTCCATTTCATTTTTTAAAGGAGATAAGGGTGCTGACGGTTATTGTATAGCTATGGGGATTGAGAACCATTTCATTGATCTGATTCTCTTTATGAGGCACGGGGTTTGCATGCCACACACAATTTAATTTTACAATTAGTAAAATAAAAAAATTAACTAATTTTATACCCTCTGATTTAGTTAGGATGAGCCCTTGAAGAACTAGATTTCTGTAGCATGATCATTAGATCCTGAATCTACTAGTTAAGCTAATTCTTTTTATCACTTTATATCTTTGCTAGATTTGTAGGCGTTCTCTGAGATGCACTTATGTAAGCCTGCTTGTATATTTAGTTTGAATACTCTAGGGATTTACTTTTTATGCAGAGGAGAAAGGTATCCGAAGAACCTTGTAATCCAACAGATTCTTTGACGAATGGTACTGTTCTTGACAGCTCTAATAGTAAAGGTTAGTAACTTGACCTCAAGTTCCATTTTAAGATATAATTTTTTGTTGATCTCCTCTTTTCCATGTTGTATTCTTGATCACTTGGCCACTTCTCTGTCTATTTAAAAATGATAAAAACAAATATACCTCTTTCCCTAGAATTATTACTGTTAACAAATTTCTTCCAAATTCAAGGTTTCCAATTCTGATAAAGACTTGAATATCCTAGCATTTGTATATAATATGCCTATGTTTGGTCCCCATTTTCTCAAAAACTCATTTTTCGAAATTTATTTACAACCACACATTCTCCCATAAAATAACATTACACGTAAATCGAAAATTTTCTTTATTTTTTAACCACATTCTAAAAAAAAAAAATCTCTATTCCAAAATACATTTTTCGAAAATTACATTTTAATGGATCCCAAATAAGGGCTATATTGCTAGTTTGTTGAATGTTGGATGCATCTAGAAATTTGTTTCCCATATAATAAATGACGCATAAATTGTGTGAATTTACTCTGTTTCACAAAGCACACCCCTCTCTTTAGCAACTATTGATTGTTGAAAGTTGGATTGGATTGGATTTATGTAATATGCCTGGTTACTCGTTTTGCCATGTCACTTATCACTAATTTTTCTCTTTGTTACTTGCAAAGATTGCCCTCTTTGAGATGGCCAGATAATATTAAATACTGTTGTGTTTTCTAAAATATTGAACAATCAACCATTGCGGTTATTGCAAGTAATACGCAAAGTTCTGGGCCTTCTAATAGTGGTAAATTCATTTTCACGTCTTCAACGGTCATTGTTTCTATTCTTAAGAAACCACTTCCTGATTCCAATAGTACCAAGCCATCAAAGGAGGAGCCAAAGAATCAGGAGGCAGAACCCAACGCTGTTGCAAGCAGTGGATTGCAATCATTATACCAACAATATGGAAGTGATGAAGATGATTGATAGCAGAAGAATCGCAAGTTGATATCAGTCTTCTTTTGATGTTTCCTGGACTAAGCAACGACTTCACTTTTTTCCTGAAGCTGACCAATGTTTTGTTGTTTATTTCGATAGATGTTTCCACTCCCGAAAAAAAAATGTTGGTAGTGTTAACCAAGATGCATTTGCTTCAATCGGAAGTGGCTATTCTGAACCTAGAGAACTTATTCTATGTTCAGAAATGGTTTGATGAAAGCTTGCGTAAAGCTCTTCCTCAAGGACGGAGCCAGACATTTGGCGTTGTGGGGTCAAAATTAAAATACAATTTCTTTTAGAATAACATATCATGATATGTTATTTTGAATGCTCCCTTCAACTACATTTTGCTCTGCACTCGAAAATAAGGATTTTTGTTTAAAATATTTCTCCATGAATGTTACAAAATCAAATTCAATATTAACAAAATATGAGCACATCATCTAGATGAGAGAATATGCTATTTTAGTTGAATAAATAGTAAAAAGAAACAAGATGACATCAACTTTTCTTTTTCTTTTTTTTACTAGCAGAGACCAAAGTCATACTTTCCAGATTAACACAAGATTTTATAGTTGTCTTCTTAATTTCTTATTTATAGTTGCAACAATTAAATCCAAACCCATAATTTAATCGGATAAGGATAAATGCACGATTCTCCAAAAGACATCAAATAATCACAAAAAAAACTATCCAAATTCTATATTGATAATTTCCATAATATAGCAGTGTCGACTTGTTTAGATGTTTATGTTTTTTCTTGTATACTAGATAATAACTAATAAGCGATGGGGAATTGGGGATTATAATTGAAAATATTTCTCAAATCTCAAATTCAATTACTCAAATGAATTTTAGAATAAAAATATGTAAAATCAAACAAGCAGGGTGTCGATTTGTTACCTAAACGGAAGAAAGATCACAAAGTTGGCACAAGAAAGAAAATCCCAAAACGTGAAAGAGTGCAGAGAATGGACTTGAAGATGGAGTTGGATAGGTAAAATATCAATTAATGGGCTTGTGCAATTGGGCTTGACAATAAACAATTGGACAAGGTTATATTTAATCTTTAGTGTTAAAAAAAAAAAAAAAAGGCCAGAAATTTTTGTGGTGTCAACTGACCCCACATGACCCCATGTGGGTCCATCAGTGCTCTTCCTCTAGTTCTGTGTCAAAGACATGCAAACTACATAGATTTTGCAATTAAACCTGATGAACTGCCTGAAATTTCTCTCTACTGAACGTCGCTGCAACAGAATCCTATTTGACCAAGCCCAATTTTGGCAGCAAATCATGTAGATTTATTACCTTGCCAATTTGTGAAAAATTATGCATGTAATTTCATGAAGATGATGAAGGTTGTTGATCTATCCTTGTACAATTGGATGCTTGAAGAATGAATTGTGTTGGCTATTTCTCTTGTTTTTAACCAATATCTTTCATCTTTGGAACTACTTTTATAACTTTTAACTGAATGTGTAAGTAACAACCAGAACATATTAATAACGACATGATGGAAGTCCAACCTCGTGCAAGTATAAAGACTGCAAATTACATAAGAAAGCATGACAATTATGAATGGTTTGAGCCCTTAATTTCAAGATTGTAGTAACAAATACAAATTCTACTTCTGGCCCTTCTTTTTCCACAGTTCTCCAATTCTCAACCAAGAAACTTTCCCCTTTCCACCGTGCACTGACGGACCCACATGGGGTCATGTGGGGTCAGTTGACACCACAAAAATTTTCGGTCTTTTTTTTTTTTTTTTTATACACTAAAGATTAAATATAACCTTGTTCAATTGTTTATTGTCAAGTCCAATTTGAGATTTGAGAAATATTTTCAACTATAATCCCCAATTCCCATAGTTTATTAGTTATTATCTAGTCTACAGGAAAAAACATAAACATCTAAACAAGTCGACACTGCCATATTATGGAAATTATTAATATAGCATTTGGATTTTTTTTTTTAATTATTTGATGTCTTTTGGAGAATCATGCATTTATCCTTATCCGGTTAAATAATGGAGTTTGGATCTAATTGTTGCAACTATCAATAAGAAATTAAGAAGACAACTATAAATTTTTTTTTGAACCTAGAAAGTATGATTTTGGTCTTTGCTAGTGAGGGAAAATAAAAAATAAAAAATTGACGTCATCTTGTTTCTTCTTACTATTTATTCAACTGAAATAGCAAATTCTCTCATCTAGATGATGTGCTCATATTTTGTTAATATTGAATTTGATTTTGTAACATTCATGGAGAAATATTTTAAACAAAAATCCTTATTTTCGAGTGTAGAGCAAAATGTAGTTGAAGCGAGCGTTCAAAATAACATATTATGATACGTTGTTCTAAAAGAAATTGTATCTTAATTTTGACGCCACAGTGCCAAATATCTGGCTCCATCCCTGTTTCCACCTCCAATAACATAGTCTGGATAATCAATTAGTACTTGTGAATCCAAATCTACTAATTTGGAGACGTTGCCAGTGTGTGTATCCATGGATCCACAGCGTTTAGAAATTCTTCTGCCATTCGTCTCCACATCACCGGCTAGAACCGTTGCTGCAGCATCAACTGCCTTTCGCCATTGCTCTGTTATTACCTGAAGCTTCTTCATTTCAGTTTCTAATTCCTCTGCATTTTCAGCAGCTTCTAATTTCTCATTTAACTGGACAGCACTGCTTTTGCTCCTTTCCAGTTCTTGTTCAACTTGATTCAAACTTGAAGTTACTTCATCTCTCTTGGATCCCACTGATGATATCTCCTACAACTTTTCATTTAGCTTGTTCTTTAAGTTCACACATTTTCTAAGCGAAATACTTCCAGGTCATTTTCTTTGTCCTCCAACTTCGCCTTTAGCAACTTCAGTTCATCATCCTTCAGAGCCAACTCATGTAATGATGACTCTTCTGGCTCCAACATCTTTGGTGATTCAGTTGATAAACCAACAGATTTTGGTTCAATTTCATCTCGATCATCTAGGGGGCATGGTTTACTTGTCGATTTCATAGTTACTTTCTCAGCTGGAACTTCAAAAATATCAGTCTCCTGCTGGTATTCATCAGATGTTTCACAAGCACTAGTATTGTACTTGTCATTGGATTCTTCAGTTTGAACTGAAATAGAGTCATTTTCTTGAGTTTCCAATGACTCAAGAACCATTTGCTGTTTCTTTGATTTCTTCTCCACTTTCTTTGAAGCCCCTTTTAAAGATAATTGGTCCTTGAGAGTTTTGAACTTCTCCTGTGCTTGGCCAACGTGACATTCCAAATCAGCAATACGTGTCCCCAGTTTCTTTCGATTTGCAAGATCAGACAGAGTCCCTCGAGGAAACTGACCATCTGCTGGCTTTCGACTCCTGTCAACTCTTGATCGATAGTGTAACGTGTCAGAATTCAAGCTTAAAGTCCTCGGATGAGGTGGACCTCAGGTAGATTGTTTTGAGGCATTTCTACTCTCCTGTTTCCAAATAATATGTATCAATCAAAAGTAACAAAACCAAGACAACTGCCGATTCGAGATTCTGGATAAAAAAACTACCTTGATCTTTGCATTTGACCAACGTACAAGATAATTAACTCTATCTGAAAAATTAGCAGGATTAGAAATCAAATAGATGCAGTTGGATTCATGGTTTATGTTGAAAAGCTTCAAAGGCACAAATTGCTTCTTCTCGAGGGTGAAACTTAAATTGTAAAAATCTACGTTGCGTTCCCAAATTACAAAGCTTTTCACAATTTGTCACGTTAGTTCCCTATTTTACAAATTTTTGCATTATTATTGATAAAATAATAACAGGATTTAAAGAGAAATATAAGTGGGTAAAAACCATTAAACAGCAGAAAGCAGACATTCAAATATTCATTGTAGAGATGAAAATAAACGAATAAATAAAAAGAAACAAACATTAGAAAGCTTCAAATATAAGAACTAAAACCCCATTTACGAGGAAAAAGGAAGTATCAAAAAATAAAAATTATCAAACCAGCAAAAAAGTAGATAAATCTCACCCGGAATATCTTCAACTCTCATACACAATCGATGCAATAAAAATGTCACAGAATGAAGAATCAAGAGTTGAGGTTTGAAGTTCAAAATTTTGAATGAGAGCGAGAGATGAGGGTTGAAAAGAAGGGGTAAAAAAAAAAAAAAAAAAAAAAAAAAAAAAGGAATTTAAATAAATTTAAAAAAAATTATTTTATCGTCCAAGTCAATATATTACGTTAATTAAACAAACAAGAATTAACAAGTAAATCAACATAAAAACAACTCCGTACAAAGTTGGATAACCCAAAATTCATTCAACACTGAAAGATAAAAAACGGAATTTAAGCAAATTTAACACAAAGTGATTATAGTACTCTTGTAAATGGACGTGAAAAAATAATCCAAACTGATGTCATATTTGTATCAACGAATCAATATAGCCCCCATTTGTCCCCTTTATCCTTCTCATTTTTCATTCTCTTTTATTTTCAACTACATAATCTTTCATAAAATAATATTATAAACAAATTAAAAATTTTTCATTCTTTTTCAACCATACATTTTTCAAAAAAAAAACTCTATTCCAACCATTAAAATTGAAAAGAAAGGGACCAAACGGGGGCATAATTCTTGTATATACACACGACTAGAAATTTATTTTTTAGTAATTACTAATTATATATCTTAAGTTGTACTTTTATGTCATTGATTATCTGTGTGTAATTCATTGTTTTTATTTTTTGCCCAGTTTGAGGATTCTGATGGAAAAATTAATCAAACTAAAAATATAAATTTTTGCCTCCGTCTGACCCCCATTATGTCACAATTATAATTTTTGGAATATATATATATATATATTTTAAAGAATGTGTGGTTGAAAAATATGTTAAAATTTTCGATTTACGAGCAATATTATTTTAAGAAAAATTGCAGTAGCGGTCCCTGATCTTTTTCAATTTTTGTAAATTTTATCCTAACCCTCATTTTGTGCTAGCAAAGGTCCTTAACCTTTCATAAATATGTAGTTGAGGTCTATTTAGACTGAAACCGTCCAAAACACCGTCGATTGACCAGAAAAATTAAAAAATGAGGACTTTTGACCATTTTAAGGAGGGACAGTTTTGTCCACGGCATTTTCCCTTGTTCATTGTTCAAAGTACGGTAAAATCCCTCAAAATAATAAAAATAAAAATATAAAAAGAACATGAACTGTTCATCTCCTCCAACCCATTCATAGGGTTGGCAACGGTCGGTCAAAATCATAACCGCACCACCAATTTTTTGATCATACCATAACCGCACCATAACCACGTAAATCGGTTTGGTTCGTATCTCGGTTCGGTACGGTTTGGTTAGGTTAATAACCACAAAAATAAATTATTTTTTATAGGTTCATCCGTCAAATTGACATAAAATAATTTATGAAAAAAGTCAAAGAAAACAAAAACACAATATTCCAAACGAAAATGCAAACATTATCAAACAATATTCCAAACTTAAATGCAAACATTATCCTAATTTTCAATTGTAAAATACAAATTTAACAAATAATATTATAAATATAATAATACTAAACTTTTCCTTCATTCTTAATTGTTGTGTATTGAAGTTACTTGATTCATTCTTCCCTACAAGTTTTACTAGCATAGATCAGTATTCAAAGTTGATTCCTATTCATCCTTGGCAATACTGGCATGTCTAGAAAAATATCGAACTCTATTTTTACATGATCAGCAGTAATAGAATGGCTAACAAATATAACAAATTTTCGGAGGCGACGACGACTTGGACCGTAAAGGCAGTGGAGCCGTGCCTGAGTTTGTGGTTTGTGGAAAGTAGGGTTTGCATTTATATACTATCATACTAATGCTATTATGGGCTAATGGTAAGTGGGCTGGCCGAATGAGTTAGGTAGATGTAATGAGGAGGGGAGGGATTTTGTTTTGGTTTGAATAGAAAAGTAGTGAAAAACCCATAATCAATTCAATTGTGTTTTTTTTAGTAGGTAATCGGTTCGGTTTTGGTTCGACGACGTAAATATCATACCCGCACCATTACGAACCGGTTCATTAAAATCAAAATCATATCCGTCCCATTGCACCATCGGTTCAATTTTTTTCGCCCCATTCAATTCGATTAACTGCGGTTTTCGATTTTGATGGTTCAAATTGCCATCTTTACCCATTCCGCCCACCATACCAAAACCAAATTTAACCTAACCCCAACCTCCTCCTCTTTTCGCAACAACCACGAGGGGCGGATTTAGAGGTGGGCTGCACTTGGCTGTAGCCCACTGTTGACTAGGCCTAGATGTTTTAAAAACAAAAAAAAAAAAAAAAAATTGTATGTGAATTGTAGTCTATTAGCCCACTAACAATAAAATTCAATGGACTAGTCCACCTCAAATAATTTTTTGTTTTAATCGCTAGCCCACTAATTTATATAATTTTAACCCACTTTATTTGTATCAATTGATAATACCAATTTCTTCCAATTATTTATTCACGTGTAGTCCCCTATTTTGCAAAACCAATTGAAATAATTCCCAATCAAAATCCTTGTATCTTTTCACCTCTCCCCTGTCCGTAGCCGTCGATATGGATCGTCGAGTGCCGACTCTCTGCCTGCTCTGCTGACTGCCGTGAGTCCGTGACCCATCACCGCCTGGCTACCTGTCGACTTGGGGTTGGGGAATTACTAATTAGGGTAAGTATTAATTAATTTACTAATTAGAACATGAAAATCTTTCGATATCTTTTCAATTAATTATAATTGGTTTGTATATGATAATTGATAAATACTAGGTATAAGAATCCAACTTGAATCGGTGAAGTTTAAGGATTTGAAATTTTGTTCAAGATCTTAGAGTTTGTAGCTTTCTAGTTTCTGCCCTCTCCTACGAATTAGAGTTACAAACTTACAAAATACAAACACCTGTTAATGTCAATTAGGAAGCATTTGTTGCTCTCTTTTTACTTGTTTCAATTCTTTCCTATATAGTATTTAGTTGGCAGTTGGTAAGGATGTGTTTTTACATTTTGAGTTCTTTGATTGTTGGGCAAACCCCTCAAGAAAATTGTCAAGGATGTGTTGGGATCAAGAAAATTGAAACTTTTGACGTACTTGTATTGTGAAGCAATCCTTTTGATTTCTAATATTTACTCTTCCTGTTGTCAAATTGAAGCTACTTCCTAATCTTAGGCATGACGAAAATCTCACAGCCTAGTCTCTACTTAAATTTTTGGCTACGCTTAAAATGTTTATTTATAAGAAATAAGTAATTGTTAAATGTTAATATGAATATTTACTTATGAAGCATTTGTTAAATGTGCATTTCTTATTCATGTTGGTACAACACATTCGTCGTTTCATAATGGTTGTAAGAGAAGAGCTGAAGATCTAATGAAACCAACTCAACATATTGACAAGGTAATGCATTCTATATCAAATGAGGAAAAACAGAAAAATCGTTTGCGTCTAAAGACCACTATTATTAGTGTTAAGCGGTTAGCACTTCAAGATTGTTCCTTTAAAGGACATGATGAATCTCCATCTTCACTGAATCGTGGGAATTTTATTGAACTGGTGGATGTATTTGGAAAAATGAATATTGAAGTAGGAAAAGTTGTGTTAAGTAATGCTCTCAAAAATGCTACGTACACGCCTCCAGATATTCAGAAAGAAATTTTGAACATTATGGCTAATAGAATGTGACAAAGAATTCGTGACGAAATTGGGGATGAAAAGTTTAGTATTCTTATTGATGAAGCACCAGATGAATCCTCACGAGAACAAATGACCATTTATCCTGAGGTTTGAGAGTAGCAACAGAATTTGCAGAACCTTTTTTTGCAATTAAAAGTGTTAGTGACACTACCTCATAAAATCTTAAGAATCATATTTCTGACGTTCTTGTTCGTTTCAACCTTCAAGTGCAAAACATGAGAGGCCATGGGTATGATGGTGCTAATAATGTGCATGGTTCTTGGAATGGACTATATACATTATTTTTTAAAGATTGTCCATACGCATACTATGTCCATTGTTTTGCCCACCGTTTACAATCCACATTGGTTTTTGCAGTTAGGGACGTCTCAGAATATTAATTAATTTTTTTCTCATTTGGACAATGTTATTAATATGTTTACATCATCTCCTAAGAGTATTAATGAGTTGAAAAGTGCCCAAAGAAAAGAAATTGAGCATTTGTTGGAAGTCGGAGAACGAGAATCAGGAAGTGGTGCTAATCAGTTTGGTAATTTGCAACGAGCTGGAGGTACTCGTTGGTCTTCTCATTATTGCTCTGTAAAGAGTTTGATTTATATGTATGCTACAATTTGTAAGGTGCTCGAGTATCTTAGTGATCATTCTCCAAATACAAGATCTCGGTCTGAATTTGGTGGTGTATACAAAACCATGACAACATTTGAATTTGTATTTATCTTGCATTTAATGCGTAGAATATTAGTAATTGCGGATGTTCTTTGTCAGTCCCTTCAAAAGAAAACTCAAGACATCTTAACTGCTATGAGATTTGTCTGTACTACAAAAACTATCCTTCAAGCATTTCTAATAGTTCTTTTATTTGAATTTTAAATTCTTACATATCCTGTAAGGTATATATCATTGGTCTAACTCTTATTATAACATTTTCTGTTAATTCTATAAAATCTTAAGAATCATATTTCTGACGTTCTTGTTCGTTTCAACCTTCAAGTGCAAAACATGAGAGGCCATGGGTATGATGGTGCTAATAATGTGCATGGTTCTTGGAATGGACTATATACATTATTTTTTAAAGATTGTCCATACGCATACTATGTCCATTGTTTTGCCCACCGTTTACAATCCACATTGGTTTTTGCAGTTAGGGACGTCTCAGAATATTAATTAATTTTTTTCTCATTTGGACAATGTTATTAATATGTTTACATCATCTCCTAAGAGTATTAATGAGTTGAAAAGTGCCCAAAGAAAAGAAATTGAGCATTTGTTGGAAGTCGAAGAACGAGAGTCAGGAAGTGGTGCTAATCAGATTGGTAATTTGCAACGAGCTGGAGGTACTCGTTGGTCTTCTCATTATTGCTTTGTAAAGAGTTTGATTGATATGTATGCTACAATTTGTAAGGTGCTCGAGTATCTTAGTGATCATTCTCCAAATACAAGATCTCGGTCTGAATTTGGTGGTGTATACAAAACCATGACAACATTTGAATTTGTATTTATCTTGCATTTAATGCGTAGAATATTAGTAATTGTTGATGTGCTTTGTTAGGCCCTTCAGAAGAAAACTCAAGGCATCTTAACTGCTATGAGATTTGTCTATACTATAAAAACTATCCTTCAAGCATTAAGATAAGATGGTTGGGAAGAATTTCTTGAAGAGGTGAAAAGTTTTTGCTCAAAAAATGATATAAATGTACCTAACTTTGATGATTCGTATATGGTTGGTCGTTCTCGTAGTCGTAAGTTTCCTACATTTGAACATCATTACCACTTTTGATAATTTCAATACAACCATTGATTTTCAGATGATGAAGTTAGATACAAGATTTAGTGAGATATCATTAGAACTCATTTATCTTAGTAAGGCTTTGGATCTAAAAAATTCTTTTGAATCTTAACATGGATAATATTTGCAAGCTTGCAGAGGTTTTATCCTGAAAATTTTACACAGCAAAATATTTATTGTTTAGAAGTTAAGTTGCTACATTATCAGAATGATATGATTTCTAAACCTTGATTTCAAGTACCTACACTCTTTGATTTATGTCGAGAATTGGTTGCAAGCAGAAGGTCGGAGAGTTACGTCATTTTAACTAAATTGATTTGTTTAGTATTGACACTATCTGTTTAAACGACGATTGTGGAGCGATCATTTTCAGCAATGAAACATGTGTAGATGGAAATTCGTAACAAAATGGATGATGATTTTCTTGCAGATTGTTTAACACTAAACATTAAATGAGAATTTAGTATAGATTTAGATCTAGATTCTATTATAAATGAATTTTATGCTATAAAACATCGCCGAGTACAACTACAATAGGGAACTTATATTATGAATTTTTTTATTATATATAAATTTTATTTGTACATTAAATTTTTAAAATTTTTTGCCCCTCGTCTAGCTCCGTCCCTGGTGACCACCCACGATCGCCAAAATCAAAACTAAATCCACCCTTTGTAAATATATTTCTTTTCTAGAATAATTATGCTCCATTGATTTTAGATATGAAGGAGAAAGAGTAGTAGAATATGAATGTCACATATTGTGGTTAAATCTCTATGGAAGAAATAAGCTACTCTAGTGTCAATCATTTTAGCTTTTTAGGTTTTTTCTTGAAATTTTTTTGGTTTGTTCTTATTTTTGTTGAGATTTGTCAAGGAAAATTGGGGGTAATAAATGCCCTCTTTCATTTGGATTGTGGAAGGGGGAGGGATCCTAATCCATTGCCCTCAACCCCACCTTAAATCCCAATTTCACCGAGTTTTTATTATTTTAATGATTAATATGTGATCGATGAAATTGCCCATCCTTAAAATAGTTTAAAAACTTTGGCCCCATTTGAGAGGAATTTTGAGAATTGATTTTTTGACCGTTACAAGAAAGTGGGGTCCACCGTGAGAGAAGTAGTCAAAAATTACGGCTGGAAAGTGAAATAACAGTCAAAAAATCAAATTTTTAGGGTAAAAAATCCCTCCCAAATAGACTGTTTATTTTTAAAATTTTCAAGTCAACTAACAGTGTTTTAGATGATTTTCGTCCAAATGGACCACACCTGCATATTTATGAAAGGTTATGGACTTTTGTTGACACAAAATGAAGGTTAGGGTAAAGCCTGCAAAAATTGAATATGTTAGGTAGGGATTGCTGTTTCGATTATTTTATTTTATTTTATAAAATATTGTATGGTTAAAAATAAAAGAGAGAATTTTTGGAATAATGGGACTAAACGAGAGAGCATATTGAGAAGACATTGCACATGAAGCTTAAAAGTAAATCCAACTACTCCAATGGACCACCTTATTATTTCAATTTATTCCGGCAACTTGGCTCATATCTTCAACCAAATTCGAAGGTCAAGAATCATGCGTGAACTTGCTTAAATCAATAGAAAAACTCGATTGATCCCTTGAAACCCTCATTATTTTCATGATGACCTCAATGAGATCATGGTTTGTTCCAACCTAGTCGTCAAGTTGCAATATCTTTTCTTATTAGAAGAGCGTTCAAGTAAAATTATTAATAACTTTTTAATAAAAAATAGTATTGGATCTTATGAAATGTGTGATTAATGACCATTTAATAGTTATGAATGTATCGTTGAAATTCACGTTGACTTCTATTAAATAAAAAAGTAACTTTTTAGTAACTTTTAATTTTACACGACATTGTCTCGTGGATAATGATCAAAGTTAATCCTGATGCAAAATTCCAAATTCCATAAAGAACTTGGGGGAAAAGTGAATAAATGAAACTTAGTGGGTGAAATTATGGATTCTCCTATCTTTAGACCCCTGAGGTTAATAACAATATTCATACTTATTTATCTAACGACTGTGATCTCTCACCAATTATTTTACACCAATCCTGACTGTTGGATCGATTTTCTCCCTGAACACAAAAACCCTAATTTTCACCCACTCTGCTCATTAACCCTAATACGCAGCTGGAACTGCTGCCGAGACATTAACCAAACCCACCACCCGAATTGGAGTCGGATCTACACCGTAAAGAACCGTAAGTTCGCTGATTCAATTCTTCATTTCAATCAATCTGCCATTGCTCTATGAGTAAATGTTTTTGTAATTTTGCATTTTAAATCGATGACTGAAATGATACAATTACTTTGAAAGTAAGACAATGAGAAAAATTAAAGAATCATATGAATCTGCATTTGATGTTACGTGTCTATGTGAGTGTGAACGTGTTGGTTGATATGTACACAGTATACATGTGTGTCGTTGTGTTTAAATCACTCCTATGTGATTTTTTTTTTTTTAATTTGAATGTTAATACTGAAATCTGAGATGACTGAACAGAATCTTACTACGCGTTTTAGGGATCTGTATACGAGTTTAGTATTTGGGTTATTGTAATTTTAGCAAAGGAGAATAGGTAATCCTTTTCTAAAGTGGCCACTATATTTATTTATGTTTAGTGTTGAGATGGAGAAGGGAGGGCTGATTGTTCCGGAATCTGTACTGAAGAAACAGAAGAGGAGTGAGGAATGGGCTTTGGTGAAAAAGCAGGAATTTGAGTCTTCAAAGAAGAAGAAGTCAGAGCAACGCAAGCTCATCTACAACAAAGCTAAACAGTATGCGAAGGAGTACGAGCAACAGGTCATTTTAATACCTTTTGCTCATCTTTGATGGCGATAATTATTACTCTAGGTTTTAAATTGTTGTGCACACCCTCATATTGTAGGAGAAGGAACTCATCCAATTGAAGCGCGAGGCAAGGTTGAAAGGGGGATTTTATGTCGACTCTGAGCCCAAGCTGCTGTTTCTCATTCGAATCCGTGGGTATGTTCTGATGTTACTTTAGCTAACTTGGTTTATTATTTAAGCAAGATTGTATCTCACTTTTCTTTTCTGTTTGAACTCAGTATCAATGCCATGCACCCACAGACAAAGAAGATTTTGCAACTCCTGCGTCTACGACAGGTTACTCCGCAAGTCTTTTGCGGTTGTAATTTTGTTTGTTAATTTCTATGCAAAACTCTCAGCAGCTAGATGTTATTTTTAACTTTGACTGCTAACCGTCACGAGGATTATACCTGATTTATGCGGCTTAAGGGAAAATATAATTCTTTTTTTCTGCTGATCATTACTGTGTGTTGCAAACCATGTTTAAAACAATGAAATTGCTTAGCCTGTCTATCTCACGCTTGACCTTTGCCAATTCATGGATTTCATAAGTTGGTAATTTTTGAGTGGTTGGTTGATAAATTTTTGTTCGTGATAGACGACCTGAACTAAAGGACACTGGGTATTGATGTAAATGATTTTGGCTATTCACCCCCACTTAAATCATTTCCATTTATTTGTTTGTGGTTTTGGATATGTCAGAGAATTCAAGTTCGATATGATGTTAGTTAAGATTGCTGATAGTTCTATCATTTGGAATTTGTCTCTATGGCGTTTTACCTCTCCTATAACACTTTTTCATATTCAAACCTGCAATGGACAATGGATGAACTTTTAGCACAGTATGAGGTCTTTTTGTTATTTGTTGTGCACCCTTTTCTCTTGTAATTCTCATCCATTGATTTCTATTTATGTAGATTTTTAATGGTGTGTTCCTAAAAGTCAACAAGGCAACATTGAATATGTTGCACAGAGTTGAGCCCTACGTGACTTACGGGTATGCTTCTGATCAATCAGCCCCTTTTAAACTTTTTTATATATTGTGCGTGTGCTGTGTCAAATATTTACCTTGTCCATTGATTTCTTTAGATACCCCAACTTGAAGAGCGTGAAAGAATTGATATACAAGAGGGGCTATGGCAAGGTCAACAAGCAGAGGATTGCTTTGACAGACAATTCAATTATTGAACAGGTATTTCCATTATTATCACATTATTTTGCTCATATTCAGTTGCATTTTGTATAGTTTTTCTGCTTAAGCTTGGCTTGTGTCTAGGTTCTTGGCAAACATGGGATTATCTGCATGGAAGATCTTGTTCACGAGATCATGACTGTTGGACCTCATTTTAAGGAGGCCAACAACTTCATCTGGCCATTCCAACTGAAGGCGCCATTGGGTGGTCTGAAGAAGAAGAGAAATCACTATGTTGAAGGAGGAGACGCTGGAAACCGTGAAGATTATATAAACGAGCTTATCAGAAGAATGAACTAGATTTTGTTCCTTTTACTGTGTTGGAGAATCTGAGGTTCTTTAGTCTGTTATTGGAAATTCGAGAAATCTCTCATTTTTACTCTGATGACTTTTCTTTTTCCGTGCAACTGTTCTAGATTAATTTTGTTTTAAGATTTTTACGCTTAATTATGTTTAATTTAAGGCTTTGCATCCAAGTTGCTCATTTTAGCTTATTGAACTAATTAACTAAGTGATCAACGTATGTTCTAAAACTTAACTTATTCAACGAATCACTAGTGCAGACATAATACGAGTAGATTTCATAAGCTTAGACAAACTAGATTTTCAAGCGATGACTCAAGTGGACGGTCTACGGTCCTTATATAACAATCAAAATCTCATGAGCCAGCCCTAAGGCGCAAATTGGGTTTTATTGGGCTTCACCTGTCCAATTTCCGTTTCTATGAGTGAGGCCCGAACTGTTTTTGGCCCCTCTAATTTTGAGTCTTTCTAGGGGTACTTTTAAAATTGACCCAGTCAAATCATCTAAATTTCATATTGACTTCTTAACAAAAGGATATTATGGAAATGACATATCCAATGTTAAAAGATAAAAATACCCTTGAATACATTATACAATTACAAAAGTTGATTTTTCTAAAAGACATCAATACCCTTTTACTTAACAAATAAAAATCAAACACTTCTTACTTTTCTTATCTATTTACTCTAACGCAGACAAATAAAACACTTTCATCTTTCATCTGTTTCAACCGCAGAAACTAAAAAAATTATCGAAATCGAAAGTCGAAAAATTTGTGGACATCAATCTCGTCGGTTCGGTAAGTTTATATACGCAAATTTAATCTTGTTTTCGTTAAATTATTATTGTATGTTTAAATCGATAAATTGTATTTCGTCATTTAATGATTAATAGATAAAAAAAAATTTAATAGATATGTAATTTTTTAAGCATTAACCAGAAAAAATTCATCTGCATATATGCCGACGCCGGTGATTCGACTGTTTGACCAGCTGTTTGTCAACTATTTTCTTTTTTCCCTCCTCCCTTTTGGGTTTTTCTTATTGTTGTTGATATTTTTGTTGTAATTAAAAATTCTGTTTCAACATACAGATATGGCTGTAATCCCAATTTGTTACTTTGGTGATTTCGAATTGGACGAAAGAGATCAATGGGTATGAAAATAGATAAGTGCTAAACGTGGCGGTATAGCAATTTTCATATCATCCAGTACATCGTATGCAGAACTCTATAATAATTTACAGAACATGTTGAATGTTGATCCTTCTCAGTATAACATGACATTTAAATTTTAATTCAACGAGCATGCATCAGTTCCGATTCCACCTATAATGATTTCTTCTTTTGATGAAGTGAATTATCTGATTGAATTGAACAATAAGCACACGACTCATCTTTGCGTAACTTTAGTAAGGAAGGATGTCGTCGAAGATGAACAAATAGACTCGGGAGGTGGGGATTACAATGCTAATGATTTTTGGGATACGGTGGAGATAGCTCGTGTAGATGATGTGGTTATTTCAGAGATAGTTGCACACAGAATCCCTACACAGCTCGTGACAACGAGAATGAAAATGCAAATACTTTTACAAACGAGGACTTGATTGCTTTATCCCGATAGAGACATGAGTGGGGTGAGACCTCGGGGGCTAGATCGAGTGGACCGTCCTCTAACTCCTCACGTGTGGTTCTCGATAATGAGGATTTGTATGTCGAGCAACTGTTTGAAACAAAGAAAGATTTATAAGAAGCCGTGCACCTAATTGCACTGAAATACAACTTCGAGTTTAGAGTGAAAAAATTGAATAGATCGTTGTTGACGCTATCATGCGTAGATGATAGTTGCAGTTGGCATTTGCGAGCAATGAAGATGGACACGAATGAGTGCTTCGTAATTCGCAAATATACACAAGAATATACTTGTGAAGTGGGAGTTGTCGCAATGATCACAAGCAAGCCCCAGCTTAGTTTATTGGTCGATAGATAATGCACAAGTATCAGGATCCACGGACAATCCACAGACCATCGGACATCATTAACTATGTTTGTCGAGAGTACGAAATAGTCAAGAGCTACCAGAAGGTTTGGAAGGCCAAAGAATGCACGTTGGAGGATTTAATGGGCTCGGCAGAGGAAAGCTATGCTAAATTGGCTAGGCATTGCCATAACATGGAGAAAACTAATCCTCGCTCGGTAATTTTTATTGAGACGGAGGCCGAGAACTGCGTCAAATTCTTCTTTATGGCTCTTGGACAATGCATTCGGGGATTTCAAAATGCTATGTGACCCCTAATTTTAGTCGACGATACAACTCTGAAATCCAAATACTAAGGCAAGCTGATTATTGCTACATGTCAAGATTCCAACATCTAAATTTACCCTCTTACATTCGACATAGTTGATAACGAGAATGATCTGTCGATGCGTTGGTTTTTCACAAAGCTTAGGGAAGTAATCAGAGAAATCGAAGACCTTGCATTTATCATCGATCGGGGATAGTCTATAATAAATAGTATTGCTGAAGTTTTTCCCGATTCACATAATAGGTATCGCATGTACCAATAGACAAGGCAACTTGAAAATCAGGTATCTGGGCAAAGGTATCATTTCATTGTTTAGGAGAGCGACCGAAGCTTACAGTATTGAATAGTGTAATAGGTACATGGTTAAAATAGGAAGCAAATCATTCCGGCATGGGACTATTTAACGAAAATGGGGATTGAATATTGGGGGCACTCATATTTTCCAGGACGTCGATACAACATGATGACGTCAAACAACGCGGAGTCTCTCAATGCATTATTTAAGAGGGATCGAGAGTTACCCATTCTCGCGCTGATTGAGAATATCTGTACAGAGCTATAGCAGTGGTTTCACGATCGACGTGCGGAATTACATAATTGCACAAGCGTGCTAGCCCCAGCACAAAAGGTAAAGCTCTTCAAAGCTGCAGAGGCTGCGAGAAAGTTAAATATCGAACCACTAGACGAGTCGAGCTTCTCTGTGGAATATACACGTCATACGACATACATGGTAGATTTAACTGATGGAACATGTACTTGTAAACAATTTCAGTTAGAGAGTTTTCCATGTGAGCATGCAGTTGCGATGGCTATGTATCGATGATTTGGAGCGAGAATATTGTGCTCTCCTTATTACACTGCTGAAAACTGGAGAGCTGCGTATGTTGAAACCATATTTCTGCTTCCAAACAAAATCGAGTGAGAAGTTCCCGATCATATTCGCCCGTTCAATACATTGTCGTCACCTTTCATTGAACCACATGGTTCTGGACGTCCAAGTACTTCTAGAATACCATCTACTGGAGAGTTTTCTCGACGGCGTAGGTGTAGCAGGTGCAAATCAGTAGAACATACTCACCAATTTTGTACAAGTCAGGTTCCCCTAAATGACAGTTAGAGCATTTTGTATTTACATTGAAATGAATAGTATTTACATTGAAATAAACAATATTTACACGAATAATTACAAATAATTGCGAAAAATGGTTACAAATAATCACAAAAAATAATTACAAATATTAATTACAAAAAAAAATTTACAAATATTTTATGAATCACAATTAAATTCGTATAAATCAAACGCTAACTTATTTCACCAATTTTGTATCCATGACTGGTTGATTCCATCAACCTTTTGTGCTGTTCTAAAATTTTTTATGTATTTGATTGCGAAAATCCCACAATTGCCCCTTCAAATGAACAAATGTGTGTTAATTTGATATCAATTACGTACGAACTGATTACTAAATAAATAAAAAAGAGTACAAAAACTTACGATATAGACTGTCTCGCCGTCGTCGTGTCCCGCATGATGGTTAGTTTGTCATCCACAGTGAAGCCCGCATATCTAGCTATCATAGGAACGATCACAGTCACTTGCTCTAAGTTCTGCTTGAGCTGTCCCTGTGTGTTAGGCATGAATGATCGGGATCGTACACATATATCGTCGAATCAGGGAACACAATCTCCAGTGCAATGCCGTGTTGATTCACAATCACTAGAATGTACAAATACGTACAACCCTCCCATGGCTTTTCCCCAACACTCAATGACAGTCCGATGACCCACTCGAGCATATACGCGGGAAGCACGTACTCGTCACCTAGAAGTTGGAGCGACTGATACTCAATAGTAACGGCAAGGAAGAACTCGGTGCTCAGTATTATGCGGTCAGGCTTGTGGAATGATTGTGGATATCTCTCAACTCGATCATGCACCAAGTCCATGGCCATGTCGATGTGCTACATCAAGGAAAACAAAGATATAAATACTTATTTCATTTACCAAATTAAGTATAATGCATACAAAAAGTAACAATAACACTTCACTTACATCGTCGGCGAGTCAAGCCCTCTGAGTGGTGATATCATGGAACCATTTGTATGCATCCCATATCATCCTTCCGGTTATTATGTGTGTGGCTCTGGAAATAAAATAGAAAAAACATTAAACGAAGCATATACGAGTTCTGGTAGTCTGCTAAATTGTACAATATTTACCCGGGCAACATTCTTCGCCACTCAGTCTCGAATGCTTTCCACTTGGCATGGTCGACCTCCCGGAACAGATTGGGGTACGTCCCATCGACGAACCTCCTCCTCTTTGCCTTAGCTGTGAAGGAAGAGACGACGTATTGTGACGGCATTCTCGGCCTCTTGCCGGCCACCATCTCCAGCATAACAGCAACACGTTTTTTTAACTTATACACTGCCACCTCCTCCACCCCAGGACTCACCACCTCCTCCATCCCCTCATCTGCCATCGTCTTCGTCCCCGACGGGGTCACTCCCTCATCTGCCACCGTCTCTCTCCCCGACGGGGCCATTCCCTCATCTGTCACCTTCTTCCTTCCCGACGGGCCCCCTCCTCTGCCATTGCTCCCGTCCCATCGTGCTCCATGGATAAAATAAATGATTCTCATGCATCATCATCATGTATGTATGACTGCCGGAGACCCCCACCCCTATCACCCTCTCGATCACCATCTCTGTCAACCCATTACCTACCGGCTATATCACCTCGAAGTGCTGCAATCTCATTCTACAAATCTTCAACCCTTCCTACCAACTGTCGTCCCAAATCATCAACCCTCTCTATCATCTCTCGACACAGCCCGTCGACTTGCCCCGCTATAAATCTGCTCAGACGGACATACAGATCATCAGAATAGTGCCTCTGACCACGTACGGGAGATCCACGGGAAAGGTATCTAGACGAGGGAGGCAGAGGAGATGCCCTCGGCGGCATCTCCGATGGAGGTGGTGATGAACCTCAACGGAGGTGATCGTCAATCAACTGGATCACGCTCCTACACAAGCAACAACATTACAAATTATTAACTTAATCCGTAATTGCTAACTCATACAAAATGGTAATCAATAGATTTTATTCAATTCGCTCACCTAATCTTGGTAGTGGATCGGATCGGACATCTGGTCATTTTGGGTGTGCAAAATGTCTAATTCACACACAAGACCCTAAGCCTCCTCCTCCATCGACAGCGTCAACTCAGTTATAACTTCAAGCTGACATATTAACGTTTGAACTAGTTAACGATCATGCAATCAGCTGTTAAATCACACAAAATATAAATTACAAATGCATAACAATCACCCAAGGGTCGTCGAGGATATCCAATAACTGTTTCCCAGTGGGACATTTCTCCAATCGAGATGCTCTCCAATTGTGCAACCGAGGGCAGCATGTCTCCCTCGCCTGGCAAAGCGGGCACCAATATGGGAAAGGTCTCATAAGCCCAAATTTGCAACACATACAATTATTATATATAAATTCAATATGAAAATAATTTTAACATTCAATATGTTAACCATTTACCTGCACCACCAGGGGCAATCCATAGGTGTCGTACTTACGCATAGCTCCCTTCGGCTTCGAGTGCGATCTGGTGAAGACGTGTACGGTGTCCTCAAAACATCTCCGGCCCTACAGATAGTCGTTGAAACGATCTATGTCGTCAACGATCTCCAAATGGAAGAGGTCAATCGCAGTCTTCTTATGGTAACACCACACCACGCTTTCAAGAATGTAGACCAGACATAACTTCAGTCTGTCTAACATCTAATCACACCTCCTGATTGCATCCAGCAGTTGTGTAAGAAGCACAGTTCCCTGTCCCTCGAAGTAAACGTCATGAAGCATATTTCTTCTCTGAGTCCAATCACCAGCTGCTTCATCGCCCGTAATCTTTAATCCCGTGATCAAAACAAACTCGAACATCGAAAAACTGGCTACTTTACCCCCGATTGCGAAGTGGAAGGCATCGCCGTCGATTGGACTCAGCAATCGACATAGAAGTACATCAATAATCTGACTCGGATACTGCAGATTTCTCGACGGGTACAAGGGCCACAGGAAGGACTAGCGCAGCATATCAGCATGCTGATAATCGAGCAGCTCTAACACAGCAGTGAAATTGTCAAAGCTACTATTCCATGTAACTTTGCCTGGCATCTACCTCAACTCTGCGTCAAGATGATAATTCATCCTGTAAAAATTTAAAATGTTAGAACATTGTACAAGTGATAATAGAATAAAGCATAATAACGAAAAATTTAGTGAACAAAATTGTAACTGCAATACGCAAGACGCAGATTCATAATAATTAAAATCATCAATAATTTGAATTTTTTTTATCCTATTATCATAACGCCAATTTTTCCAATTATCAATATTTTTTTAATCAATTCAAGTTAAAAAAATATTTAAATTCGATGAACGAAAGTAATATTATTTATCAAAAACTAATAATAAAAATAAAAATAAATTTCAAATTAAATTTACAACAATTATTTAAAATTACAATTAAAAAATTAGTTAAATTTTATCAACGAAAAGAATATCATCCAAAATCATTAATAAAACTAAAAGTAGATAATTTATTTAAATTCGACGACTAAATAAATTATTATTTATCAAAAACTAATAATAAAAATAAATATTAAATTTCAAATTAAATTTCCAACAATATTTCAAATTACAATTAGAAAATTAATTAAATTTGATCAACGAAAAGAATATCATCCAAAACTATTAATAAAACTAAAAGTAAATAATTTATTTAAATTCGATGAGTAAATAAATTATTATTTATCAAAAACTAATAATAAAAATAAATATTAAATTTCAAATTAAATTTCCAACAATTATTTCAAATTACAATCAAAAACATTAATTAAATTTGATCAATGAAAAGAATATCATCCAAAACTATTAATAAAACTAAATGTAAGTAATTTATTTATATTCGACGACTAAATAAATTATTATTTATCAAAAACTAATAATAAAAATAAATTTTAAATTTTAAATTAAATTTCCAACAATTATTTCAAATTACAATTAAAAACATTAATTAAATTTGATGGACGAAAAGAATATCATCCAAAACTATTAATAAAACTAAAAGTAAATAATTTATTTATATTCGACAACTAAATAAATTATTATTTATCAAAAACTAATAATAAAAATAAATATAAAATTTAAGTTCACAATTAAAATAATAATTTCAATTCGATGAATGAAAAAATTATTATTTACCAAAAATGAGAAAATAAAAATAAATATTAAAACAAAATTAAAAGTAAAAATTTTATTTAAATTTAGTCGTAACAATTTTATTTAAATTCGACAAATTAAATAATTTATTATTTATTAAAAACTAATAATAAAAATTATTTAAAATTAAATTATTAAATTATATGTAAAAAAAATTGGGCTGAGAAAAAAATGTGGGCCGACTGTTAAACTCGACCGATAGCAGTTGGGTTAATAGTCGGGTTTTAAGACAAAATTGCCGGCTGCCCTAGTAGCCGGCATTCTTCAGTCTTTCTTGTTGAAAAATCACCATTTACGACGAGAAAAACTTCCAAATTTAAATAACCAACTATTAAAACACTATATAAACCATATTTTACTTATATAAATAACAATATATTGAAAAAATCTCTCACAAAAGAATCATTCACACATTTAACCAAAATCTAAACATTAATCCAACCAAATATTCAATATAATAATGATTACCTTAACAAGAAGTAATTCGCCGGCGATGGACTAGCAAGTTCTCCGACTGACTGAAAATCGACCTTTTTTTTAGTTTTGTGAGAAGTCGAGGGGTATTTTGGGATTTTAAGCTTGAAATTCGATTTATTTATTTATTTAAAAAGGCGGTCAAAAGTCACTTTGGAAATAGGGATGTGTTATCCGGTCATTTCCAACAATTTCCTCGTCTTGTCTAGGATCTTCATCAATTATCATTGTGAATTTCAAGATTTTTAATTCGACTACTCGAAATTTATTTTTTTAATGATTCTTGAGAAACAAAGAAAGAGCCTATCAAAGTCTAGTCGCTAAAATAAATAAATAAATTAATTAATATAAAAGTGCAATTGAGCCAAATTTTGAACCAATTTTCGGCATAAAATAATAAGAGATTTTGATGGATTTAAAAGATTACAAGTTTTAATGAATTTTGTGGATTTGAATAAATTTTCACAGATTCTATAAGAATCTCATCAAATATGATGAAATTTTAAAAGATTTGATTATATATATAATTTTAAACTTGAAATCCATCCAAATTTTTTAAAATCCCTCTCTTAATGAAATCTTTATAAATTCACTAGTTGTTAAGGATAACTAATTTTAATAGATTTCATTGAATTTCATTAAAATCTCATTTGTGAACACCTAAATTTTAATAAAATCTCAATTGAGGACATTTATATTTAAAAGGAATTTTAAAATTCATCACAATCTCAATTGATGGCACCCTTAAAATAAAAATTAAAGAGGGAGAATAAAAAATTGGTGCAGCTGTCGCCCTTCCTTTAACGATGATGTTTTAAAATCACATTCACTTTTTCTAAATTCTAAAATATCAATTTTGGTGCAAAGTCATTTTTTGATTGGTAAATAAATGTATTGATCAAAATTCTGAGTGCACGGACATCCCCATGCGTACACAATGAACTTCACAATTGGAAGGCAAGGATTTATTCTTGGAAGACAAGTGGGAACTTGGAAGGCAAGAATTATTCTTGGAAGGCAAGGTGCAACTTGAATTGGCTTGTTTGGCACTTTGTCAGACCAGGTGGGGAGCGCTCGGACCCTGGCCAGTTGGAGGCACATCCTGCGATTAACCGGACTGTGTGAAGAGGGGCCGGATCACAGACCCAAGGATTAGTCTAGAATAGGACACCTTGTAAAAAAAAAAAAAAAAAATGAACTTCACAATTGGTCTAAAGATCCATAACAAGAAATTGAAAATCAATCAAAACATGACAGCTTCGTCTAATTATCACTAAGGCTACCTTCGAAAATTGCTATCCCAGCTGAAGAAGGTTGAGCACCTCTGTGTGAAGAGGAATCTTCAAAATTCTTCCCTCGTAAATAGGCAGCGTGCTTCACATTCCTTGGCACAAAAGCTGTACTAGCAATGTCGCACCAAATATGGTCAGCAATTGGACCATCAACCACGTGCACTGCTGCTTACCCATTTCCAGCTTTAATCGAGCAGCTGGGGTCACATATGGACGCAAACAACAGGCTAAAATCCAAAAAAAACATTTTCAGGAAAATTTTTCCGATGCATTATTATTTTCAACATTAATCACATTTTACTTGCATTTCAAAGCACATAAATAAAATATTTTGACATAAGATATTTACTAATGACTGAAAGTTTAAGATAAGTGTTTGATTAAAAAAAAGTTGAGAGACAACTAAAATGTGTGGTGTAACTAATAAGAACACTAGTCCCCGTTTGGCTCCCATTCTTGTCAAATTTTAATTGTTAAAATAGTGTTTTTTTGAAAAATGTGTGGTTAAAAAAGAATGAAAAGTTTTTATTTGCGCGTGACATTATTTTATGGAAGATTGTATGGTTGAAAAATAAGAGAGAACAAGAATAAAAAGGAGAATGAGGTTCAGCCACACGTTATTTAATAAAATATTATTACACGTAAATCTAAAAAATTTTCTTATTTTTTAATTATATATTCTCTATCGATTTACTATTTTAAAATGCATTATTGAAATATAACGGCCCAAAAATGTAAAGTCAAAACTTCCGTCACAATCATTTTTCAGATATTTTACTGCCCAGCATGTGACTGACTCGTGTCGTAGTTGGACCTGTTTGTGGCCGACAAGCTTTTCGATCAAATAATTGGGGGTTTAAGTGAGATTTTTATTAAGAAATTAAATTTTAATTTATTTCAATCGGATTACTAAACTTCAATTTCAATGTAGTTTTAAATTTTAACACTTTATTACATAATATCATCGATCATCCCTCAAACTGAGTGGAATAGCTTGATTGACATTCATACCACGACAATGCATGCATTTTTTCCCCCTAATTGTTTCATAATGTGACATAATAGTAAAATTGATCTGTCATATATCGATTAAGTGGAAGATTTATAGCAATACGATTGTCATAAAGTAATTTTCATTAATTTGGAAGCTACCAAGTGACGAAACAGTGAAACTTGAAATTAAATTAATTCATAGTAATATGATTGTCATATTTTCCCATCGAATGACATCTGATCTTTGTGATGGTCCACTTATTTTTCCCAATGTTTTTTTCTCCAGATATTTATTCTAAATTGTGTAATGTGTACTACCATTAAGTAACTTGGACCCCGATGCATTTATGCTAGTTGTTGCATGTGCACACGCTTTCAATTTAATTACAGAGGGCAGGGCCACTATATTTCTTTTTTTGAATTTTCCAATATCTAGATAAGGACAAAAAAGTTGAATTGACAAAACAATTAGGGAAAAGAACCGTGCTATAGCTACAGCACGGTTCACACCTTTTTTCACAGCCCCCTCACATCCAGGGGGAGGGGGGGCCGAACACATTTAAAAAAAAAAAAACAAAGGTGGGGCCCCCTCATTGTGAGGGGGCCGTGAAAGCTGCTGTACAGCCCGAGCTGTACAAGCAGCTTAATGCTTAGGGAAAAACCATTTGTTCACTTTAATCATGCCTATCCGTACTCTGCCCCTATTACTTGGTCGAAAGGAAAGACCATTTTGGAGAAAGAGGATGTTCGGGTAAAATGGTAGGTCAAGTGAGATATTGGTAATGGTAAAATGTCATTACGTAGAATAAGATATTGGCGACGTTGCTTCGGTGGTTCTACATACTATCAACCAGCGGTGGTTCTACTGCTGTGAGAGGCTTTTGCGTCAGGTCATGTGTAGCAGTGTGCTGGATGGTGCTATCGGAGTCGCTGGGAAGAGAGAAGAAGTGGGTTGTGATTTGTCGTTTTGAAATTTTTAGGATTTGGGTGGTTATGATTTAGAGTGACGAGATAGAGGATATTGATAATTATTGTGATATTAATCCCATAATGAGAAGGGCCTTGATTGACAACTGACGTGATTCTCCATTGATTAAGGTCATAGCAAATGAAAAAAGTTAGGTTAGACAAATTTGACAAATTTTGAAATTTTTGATGCTTGGTTCAACATCCGAAACTGTAAAAAGGTCTCGTATTCGGTGGATTCAATGCTGTGAAACTCTACCCACTCGTGCAATTATCTATATGTTAGCAATTCTCCTCGCAAAAAACTCATCTACCTTCTATGAATACCTAAAAAACTCTAGGACTTGTTAAGGCATATAAATTTAATTTAATATCATGGTTGAGTGCATTTTGTGCTCGTCAAACTCTAGCTAGTTGTCATGACTATGCATGAGTCGGGATGACAACATGATGAGACTTGAACAGAGTGAGGATCATGTATTCTTTCCACCAAGACAGGGCAATGCGGGACAAGTCACGGTCGAATAAAAGCATAACAATATTAAACCAACAATATTAAGCTGGACGTGGGCCATTAAAAACACACAAACAAATAAAGCCAACACAAAATGAGACATATATTAAGAGAATCACGGCTTTAAGTATTTAATTAGAATTTTTAAAGTTAACAAACAGTCCAAATAATATATATAAACTTTTTAACAAGTAGATAGATATATAAGAAGGATAATTATACTCACACTACAATTTTTATTTTTTCCACCACATTTTAATTGCACTTAAAGTTCTTAATCTTTGCTCATTATAGCACTTATATGCCTAACAATTTCTCATGTCATTTTTATCTTCAAACTTTTCATTAGTTAACACATTCTGTATTTGATAACACTTTCATATTGAAAAATCTGTTGAAATGGCGTAAAACAACATATTTTTCCATCATATTTTTTAGAATATATATAAACAAAAAGTGCGAAAAAATATTTTTCTTTATTTCAAAGCATGAAAAAAGATATTTTGATATAAATCAATCATCAAAAAAACAAGATGTACTAATGAATAGAAGGTTGAAGATGAAAAATCGACTAAACAAAGTAAGGAATTAATAACGACTCGTTTTTTTCTTTTCCTTGAGACTTTAGCGTCCTTGTGCTAAAAGAGAATGTAAAATTAAGTTTGGGGCATGAATAAGAATGGGATATGTTGATTTGGAACCAACCACCTAAATTGTAAAAGCAAGCAAATTAACTGCAAAGAAATTAAAAGAATACAAACATCTTATTCATGATTAAAGCAAACTTCCAGCAGTAGTACACTCTGCTGACTTCTTAAGTAGAAAATAAATGAGTTCTTAGATAGAAAGATATATAATTTTGATACCACCAATGGTCACATCTCCAGCCCGTGGTACCAAACTCACTAAGATTGAATCATCATCTTCTACATCCAAATCCTCCAAAAGCTCTGTTAATCCCAGCCTAATCGACGTCTTCACCTTTTTAGGTCCTTTATGACTATGGGGTACTTGTGCAAAAGTTCCCACGTACTCCGACTTGTCCAATTCATCGATCTTGTCATCTTCGTCGTTAACAAAAACATCGAACTTTACGAAATTAGCTGTTTCCACTTCTATCCCATCAATTACCAGTAATTCCTCTTCTCTTTCTTTGTCCCTCTGTTTCCTCGATTTCTTCGGCCGGGTGACGAGGATTTTAGTGATTTTGTCTAAGGCCAACGGGAACTTGATGTCTGCTGTCGATGGAGCACCGGAAGTGGTTGCCACTTTGGATCTTTGCACACGAGCTTGAGGTCTGAAATTGAGCCATGGAATGTCCACTTGTTGATAAACATAACCCATTCTTTCATTGGACAACGTGTCAGAAACTTTAACACGCACCAATTGTGCGTTCTCATCGTAGAACACGAAACTAGCATTCAACCAATCCTTATCGTTGAAATCCTTTGGTTTCGAGCCTCTTAGGTCTCGCCAAATTTTCCACATTCGGTCAACGTTCGCGTGGTGGCAATAGAAAATTGGATCGCGACCGGCGGAGTAAAAGTTGCCCAAATCCTCTCGGCGTGTCTCCCTCGGGTCTCCGACATACAAATGGATCGCAGTGTGCGTACCGCGTTCTGATGCTCCCGCCCCTGGGTTGACCGCGTCTCCTGCACGATAAGGTTGTCCCATAAAATCGTCGATCAACTTAACATTACGAACCATTTCATTATACATTATGTTGAAATTGTTGGCCACTGTTTGCAAAGGACTCTTCCCGTCATCCGAGCCATTGTAACCAAGATCAACTATACTCGTGAGATGATCTTGGTTACGTTTTGCGTTAAATAGGGACGAGTTTTGGTCGAGAAACATGGGCGGTAAAGTCATTCCCTTTGGGCTATCCCAATTCCAAAATGGCAAACCAAAAGTTGGGTCCCCAATCAAACTTCCCAAGATTCTTTCAAAGAAATACAAGTACCATCTATGGAAAGGAAAAAAGAGCCAAGAATTGTGAACTTGAAGGTCCAAATCATTGAACCCTACTTGGTCATATGCACCGTTGCAATAAGCACAATGAACACTGGCTTGTTGCATGAAACTGCGTGGATCGTCGTCCTTAAGTGACTTCATAAGTTGAATGGCTTTGTTATACTTGGCTATGTATTCCTTAGTCACCAGATGTGCAGCCGGTCTGAACCGCATCACAGTCGGTTTGGGAAGCTGGTAGTCTACAGGCTGGTTTGCCGGGGGACAACAATTGACGTTCAATGATTCCCCAGTATTTGCATCTGAAGGGGGCCCACATTTGCTAAGATTGGGCGGTTGTATCGGTGCAGCTAGCGTCGATGGATTCGACGTTAAAGTTGAACCGTATATGCCTCCCAAGCCAAGAAGCATATTTCTCCTATCGAATTTCCCTCGAGAGTTTGAGGCATTTTGGTCATCATTTCTTGCATTGCACGACACTTGAAAACATGTAGATGACTTAGCAGTGGATGGTTTGCCGTAGAAAGATGGAGAAGAGGGGGCGGTGGAGGTGGTGGCCACGGCCCATGAAAATGAGAGAGACGGCATAGGTATGTAACTTTGGGTAGAGATTTTTGTATGGTGCAATGCATGAAGGCAATTGTCTTTTATTTAGTGAATCGATGTTGTGAAACTCTACCCCACTTCGTGCAATTATACACGTTTTAATGTACTGTCCAAATTTAATGGATGAGTGGTGAACAATTCTCCTTCACATAAATCTAATCTACCTTCTATGAATACCTGAAAAAATCCAGGCGTTGTCAGAGCATTTAATATTAATTTTTTATCAGTAAATATGAATTATATTGATCAAAATTATATACAAATGCATCGAACATTTTTGGGCCAATCATATCCAAGTAGATGTATAATTACATTGGACATTCCCCGGCAAAAAAAGAACAACTAGAGAACCTAGAGACCCAAAACAAAAGACTCATATTGAATCAAAACATTCGAACACAATTAAAACATAACTTTGTATATGTTTGTTTTGATCCGTCGAACAATATTATCATCATGCGATCTTAGGTCTTCAAAAATCATCATATTCCTTGCCGTCCGAAATGGTGAATGGTAGTCACAAGTGCAATACATTTCACCTTGCTATACCAAGCAGTGCCTCGACTCTCCTTTTTAATCAATCTTATTGTGCTTTGTAGTATATACATAGATCGTCTAAGACTCACTCATGCACATATTTTTCTCCAAAGTGATTGACTAAAAGAGCATTCAAAAAACAGGTGGGCCGTGGTCTCACTTGTGAATGTACACAAACTGCATCCGTTGTCAATCTGTAAGAATTGCAATCTGTCCTTCATCAATAGCTTCGACTTGATTGCTAACTATGCAATAAATTCGTGCTTCGGAGTCACATATGCATTCCTAACAATTTTGGCCTAGATTACCTTCATTCCTTTCGGCCTAAAGTACTTGTACGCATCATATACGTTAATCTGCCATTGTTTGTCCATTCAGCCAGTACATTAGCAGCAGCAAAAGTGTTGTGTTTAGTTCCTATAATGCAGTCCCTGATTTGTAATAGCTTTTTGATAAGAGGGGAGTCCTCTTTCCTCGATATATAAACCCAAATCTTACTACAACCCATTTGATCCACAAAGTATTCTTTTTACAATGAATGTTCCAAAGTGTTCTGGAAAGCAGCGTTGAGTTCCAGCTTTTAATATCCCTTAGGCCAAAACCACCTTCAACCTTTGGTAGGCATTGCTCCATGCAATCAATGGTAAGTTCCGGCAAAGAGATATGACTCTAGAAGTAACCGTGGTTGGAATGGGAAAGATAGATAACAAAAAACATTCAACTCCTTGAAGCACGGCTCTCCAAAGAAAGTTTCGGCATTTAAAATTAATTTAATATCACGGTTGAGTGCATTTTGTGCTTGTCGAGTTCTAGCTAGTTGTCACGAATACGAGTGAGCGGGATGAAAACATCTTGAGGAATGAATGGAGTGAGGATCATGTTTTCTGTCCATTCGGAACGGGAAAATGCGGAACGAGTCATGATCGAATAATTTTGTCATTCCTATTTTATTGTCTAGTCTTCTAACTGGATCACAGCACTTGAGATATCTTAAAACAGAGGTGGAGATATTTTCATCTAGACGACTTCGTGGATGATAATAACAAAAACGTGAATTGAGATTTCTTTACTAAGAAACAGGAATCAAAGAGTATAAACGATGTGACATCGTAAAAACCTAATTTTAAATGTACATACCAACTTTTGTCTAATTATGACCGACCTTTGTTCCAAAATGTCAAATCCTTGACAAATGAGAACTTATAATTAAATTAGAAAGGGATTGTAACGTAATGACCCGAATAGGACTTTACTGAATTTTTTATTTTTTTATTTTTTGATAGGTAAGGACTTTATTGAATTTCATTTCTTACTAATCAAATTTTCTAAGCAATTCACTCGAGCTTCGATCGTCCTATCTTTCTTTCAATGCTATAATATTTGTCAAAATATATGACTTATTTATATTATACATATTATATTTTTTCAAATACACAATGATCCTTCATTAGTTTGAAGTTGGAGTTAAAAGAAAATGAACGTAATAAAAATCATAAATCTCAATAATAAATAAATAAATAAATAAAATAAAACTTCCAAACAATAAACATTCTGTGAAACATCATGCATCCAAAATATTATCCAAATATGTATTTTATATTCCAATGATAAAATACCTTCCATTCTGCGGTTGACTATGCTTTATTTTTTAATTTTATAATTTTGAAATATAAGAAATATCGACTTTCTATCTTAAAATAATCATAGTGGATCCATTATCTTAAAAAAATATATATGATAATATTACATAATGATATGAATTTTACAATAACAAAAATATTATAATCAAAGTCCAAACAAGAACTTTAATATTTTTTGTTAATATTTGAACTAGATGGAAAAATAGATTAGAATGAACCTTGGTCGACAAGTGAGTTCTTTGACAAAAGAAAATTCAGCTATCGAGTCGAGAATATGTACACTACTCTTGTGCTTAACAAAGAATGCGAGTACCCTGTCTCCCTCTTCTTTAGCTTTAACATTACAACTTTTGGTGGCCAACTTTTGCCTGAAAATGGAATCCAAAACAGAAATACAATTTCAAATCTGCATATTCTCACATCAACTAAAAGCCCCAAATCGTTGATATAAGCAAATAATTCTCACTGAGAATTCTCATTGCTAATGTCGCTGCAAGTAACTACAAGGACGTACGATCAATTGAATCCAGACCAAAAGCAATTGGTATGAAGCTAGAAATTATGCACCACAACTGATGAATAACAGGGTACCTGAAAGGCTGTAAATCGAATTGGCCAAACAAGCTTCATCATTTTCACCGTTGGAACGAGTGTCGTTTATATTCAATGAAAAAACAAATTTTCTCACGTTGTCTTTGAATTTAGAGGGGAAGTCAATGTGCTGTGGGGTGTAAATTGGCATTGCAATTCCTCTATAACTTAGCTAGTTCCATGCAACACCTGATGCACTTGTCCTGGCTCGAGCCTCGGCCAGTGAAACAGCCATGGCTAGCATCATTTGCTCCTCAAAACTCTCTGGAACGATGGTTCCTGCAACAGGTTGTAAGCTACACTCACCCAAAACTTGTTGGGGGACTGCAGCAGAAACTAAATAGCTGGTTCCAACTTCAGTCACTTCCGATCTATGATCGACCCATTCTCCAAAATCCCTGGGCATTGCCAACTGAATACCAGGTGATGCAACAATGGCACCTTCTGCAGGAAAGTAATTTTCAGATTCTTGTTCCTGGTTGGAAAAAATGCTGCGGCGAGGCATGTTATATGCAGACATGTGGCTGCCATAGTTACTGGAGGACTCTCCACCCGCTTGTTGATGCTCAGCTAGGGTCGCTATTGCACAAGCAAGACCGCCACGAGGAGTTGGTGAAGAAACAGCCGCTGGGGCCATCAATGCTGAGACACTACGATATTCTCCTGTGTATTCTTCTGATGCAGCTGCTTCACTATAGGGCGGGTTTTGATGCCTGCCACTCTCCTATCATCATTACACGTGCACAAAAAAATGTATACATAATCTTTAAGTCAACAAGAGGTCAGAGTAGAAATTGAAGGTCAAACTTAAAAACATTACTAAAGAAACTGAAAATAAGACCATGTATTAAGATACATACGCAGAAGCTCTAGAATTGTTTGAGTCTATATTCAATACATTAGCACCTCACAGTGTTCCAATTTTTGGACAAATACAAAAGTGTTCAGAATTTAAAGCTTCCAGACAAAGTTAATAATGCTTAGAACTAATTAGAACATTTTACGCAGCGTTTAGCAACGTCAAGATTGACAAAACCAAATAGAGTCTTTCAAGTAAAACCTGTGAACTTTCTGAGTCCAACCATGATTATCAAATGCTTGATTTTGCAAAAACGTACCTGAATAGACAGCCAAATGGCTTCCATAACCATTATGTCCTCAAGATCCAGGTCAATCTCGTCTTCCCTGAATTAGAAGATAGAATAAGGGCAATAAATAAAGGAATAAATAAAGGATGAAACCCAAGTTTACTAAAAAAAATCGTAGTAGCAATTTTTAATCAAGTTATCAACACAGCTTTCTAATCTTTTATCTATAACTTTCTAAAACACATTTCCTTTCTATTCTGTTGAATGATTTTCTATTTCAGAAAATATGGAAATCATTTAAAATTCAAGAAAGCATGTCCAACATGAATCCAACACGTTTTGTGTTAGACACACGTCTCTCATACACATAGATTACAGGACTTCGAAATACTCGTACCATTCTTCAAACCAGCTCTCAATTACCATCCTTTTCTCCTCCGAGTTGTTTTATCAAATCATTTTTTTTCCAGTTCAAGTTTCATTAGACCGGTTTCAAAATTGCCAAAAAATATTCAATTTTATAAGATTAATGATACACAATTAAATTCATATTCAATTTCAATATGTTTCTTCCATTGTTTGATTTTAAAATTTTATAATTACTTCTCCTTTATACATTCATTTAATTTGTGTTACATATATTGTTCAGTATAAATATCAAATTTCTTGCTCAATTAGACATTCGATCACTTGTTAAAATCATCATTAAGAGTAACTGATACAAAATTAATTAAAGCATACAATGGAATGCAGAAATGATAAAAGAGATTTGTAGTAAAACAAAATTGTAAGGATAATGGTAGAGTTTATTGGTCAGTCCTGAATCTCTTTGGTTTCTTTCTTGCTTCATTTTACTTCTATACTTGAGGATTGAATCTATTTTCTGCCAGCTTCTATATCCAACTAAGAAACATATTGACAAAACTATATAAATACTTTCATCTTACTTTGATCTCTACCTGATTTAATACAAGCGGCTTACCTATTTCCATTGCTTTCTCATTGAAACCAATTTCCTTAATCTGCGATTACATATGGTTTTTTGGTTTTGCTATTTTACTCATTTCTCTTTTGATTGCCACACGCATTTGGCTAGTAATTTGAGGTAGATTATTTAATTGGTGCTCTTTATTTTCTTGATGATATGGATAAGCACCTTTAGGCATGTCATTTGAAATTACGTAGTATCATTATCTTCTTTCTGAAGTGGACTTAATCTGCTCTCAGCAAACTTTTTCTGTTAACCGAATTGTCCCTGAAGCCCATTTCCTTGAGATTATGTTTTTGTCATTAGATGTTTTATGGCTCCGGAATTCAATGTATACCCAGAAATTACAAATTTAATCCATCATAATCCATTCACCGGTGGCCAAGTAGCCACATATACAGAGACTTTAATTGTCATCATAAACTCATAAACCAACTTAAAACCATTCTGCTGAACTCAAAACACCGGTAGTATAGTCATTTAGTTCAAGGTTCAAAAGGAAGGAGAGGCACCACCATCTAATGGAAATTTTCCAGAACTACGTTCACCCATCTATTCCTTTAACTAAACTGAAGAGCTCAAAAGACAATTCCTAGTTGACATTTGTCGTCTCTTGAAAGACATGAAGTCTTACCACTCCACTGTAAGGAGACATATCGAGGAAAAAGATCCATGTCATGCACCAAACCAAAATCTACATTCTTTCACTGTTTTCAATAGAGCAATCTCTAAACCCACAATGCAGAGAATGGTTGTATATGAATTGAAGTTTTAGATCTACCTAATCAAGTAAAAGGACAAGACATTACAGCCATTCCATGGCAGGACCAGACCACTGCAGGGAGCCAGGGACTAAATGATGCTCTTGTCTATATTCTGTTTTCGTCTAATAATTGATTTATGCATGCTTATGCTTACTTGCACCCCAAAATTGATGTTGCATTCGGGCTAATGAATATAAGAACCAGTTCCCCACATTACCCAAGAAGGAAACTAAAATGGTGTTGGCTTTAGGCTATTTTCAAACTACCAACACATTTGTTGCTCCGTCTTGCGAAGCTTCCTCATGAGGTTGAAGGAATTAAGCCCCTATTTGTTTCCCATTATTTAGTCATTAAAATGAAAAATATGACCGTTATTCATTACATCAAACCACCATATTTGAAAATCTACATTGAGGCCGGTAACAGCTATATTTTTCATTCTCATTCGCCTAAATTGCAAATGTTTAGATGTGAGGATTAACCAACCTCTAGGTAGAGTGCACCACAACATACTAAAGGAGCATCAAAAGTTCCGAACGTTCTCTCAAGTTGACTTCATTAATAAGAAAGCTACGTAATAGGAAAGTAGATATCCACTATAGAAAGTTAAATTAAACATAAAAATTCGTGACTGCTGACATGGAGTTAGTTGATGCTTATTTCCCCAGATATACACATTGATTCATTTCCGGGAAAAGAAGTTCGCGATCTGTCGGACTTCTACCTCCACAAGGCATCAATATTGTATTCGTCTCGAAGGAAAAAAAAATTGAGTTTTCACCATGGTCAACAGAATAATACTCAATTTAGCTATGAGAATTTTCACGGGAAAAGGAGAATGGGAAAAGAAGTTTACGACATATGGGGGTTTCTTCCTCCACGAGGCATCAATATTGTATTCGTCTAGAAGAAAAATAATTGCACTTTCTCTATGGTCAACCAAATGATACTCAGTTTAGCTATGAGAATTTTCACGGGAAAGAAAGACATATAACACACCAATATTAATAGATCAGTCTTCAGGATTTTGATTTACCCCAGGACACGAATTAACTTTCTAACAATGAATTAAAGAATTTCCATTGAGAACCCAATATACTTAGATTGGTTTATAACAGACCCACATCCGGAAGAAAAAAGTAATCATAATGCAAGGACTTCTATGTAAAATGATTGAACGAATCAGGTAACTCACAGGAAAGAGGCATTACAACCCAGTAACATGCTACAGGAACCTGCTGCAACTAAATGACTGAGCAAGCTCCTGCACATGAATTTTCCTATTATAAATTATTAATAATTAATAATTAGTAATATAGGAAGATACTTTTTCTTCAAATTAGATTTTCCTTCAGATAATTATTGTGTAAAAAAATAGCCACTTGTTGGCAGCCACATCTTTCTAGGCGCAGTGGTCCGTGAACAATACTGAACTGTATAGAATCAAAACAGTAATGGATATTAAACAGTAAGTTGACAACAAAAAATGTAAAATACCTATTTTGCCTGGGGCGAATTGAAGAAGCAAAGGGCTCCTGAGAGCTAACAATTTCCTCACCTTCTACCGCAGAGGAAAAAGACGGCACTGCAATAGAAAGGAAAATAAGTGATAAAGTCAATGGTCGAAAACACAGCAAGCAAACCAGCAGGTGTTAACTCAGTCTCCTGTCCTATACCTTCTGTTGAGCAATATTCAACCTCGCTTGGTCCTCTAATACTGTTTGATGAACTAATTTCTCTGCGATTCAGTATTCGCTTCTCTTCATCCCGAAGTTCTTTCTGCCTCATCCTTATTTTTGCTTCTATAACTCGTTGTTCTTCCTGCAGATGTAAATGATGAGAACAAAGTTCAATTTATTTGTCAGAGCACCGTCTGAGATATCTTAAGTAAAAAAAGATTAAAAAAATAATAATCAGCATAAATCAATAATACAATTTGCTCCAAGCCTTTCTCTTCCTTTGTCTTAACACCTCGATACTCCACAGCATAATTTGAGGTTTTACAGAAAGGACATCTATTAGGGTTAAGGTAAGCATAAAAATTGAAACCCTTAAACAGAAGTAACAACCAAAATAGACTGAAGCATGTGAAAATAAGCAAGTGCATACACACACATGTACACACAAAATCATTTTGATCCAAGAAACATAAATAAGTAGACAAATCAAACTGAATGAAATCAAGGATACTGCGTAGGCCGAGTAGAATTAGGGGTTTTCATCTGCAAAAAACACTCTAGAACGTAGAGAACGAATGTGTTAAAGGATTTTATTGTTTAGAATTCTACAAAGATTATAAATGTTAATAAGGATGAGAGAGTGAAAATTATACCTGTACAAATGCCTTTCATGCAACATCTTGACCGATTAAGACTTGGATAGTACTGAGAACATGCAACATAAAAGAAAAAATTGAGAGCAGGTACAATTTGGTGGGGAAAAATATTATAGGAACTCGTATGCTTTGAGATCTCATGGATCAAACATAAAATATTGCTTTTGTTGATTCTAACACCACAACAATTATCTTTGTTCCAGTCCAAGAAAGTAGATAAGAGCCAAGCCTCAATTTGACATAACCGAAATTCAGACAAATATAGGTCGCTCAATGTTCCACTCTCAATCGTGAACAAATTATAACGAACAAATTTCCATTCCAGATTGTCATTCAGCATAATTTGCAGGCAAAACTAACTTTTAAATAACAGTGAAAGTATTTCCTCTAGCCAACTCATTAACCAAATTTAATTGAAACAACCGTCAAAATCCAATGATAGCATAAACAATCAAAGAACAAAAAATGATGGAAAATCTTGAGAAAAAACCAAGAGGCTTCAAGACATCCCTCAAAATTGCAGCAAAAATACTCTTGAACCAAATTTACTTTTAAACAACCAAGAATGTCTTATGATAGTAGTAAAAAAAAAAAAAAGGAAGAAGCAAATGGGACATTCCTTAAATCACAGAAAATATACTCGTGAAGACTTTTAAGCAACCAAGAAGATCCATTATAGCATAAAACAGTCAAAAAAACAAGAAATGAAGAGAAAGCTTGAGAAACAGACCAAGAAGCAAATAGGGCATTCCTCAAGTTCACAGACGCATTCATCATCACCAGGGTAACAAGGTGCCAGCTTTGAGTCAAGAATGAGTTTTCTAAGCTTCCTGTGGTCCACATCTTTATGTTGGTACAATCCCTGAGGCTTAGTGTACTTCTCGTCCACCACTTGCTTCCTCCGCCCCAATTTATTCCCCATATTTAAGAAACACTCAAATTTTCAGTTTCTTTTCTTTCTTAAGGGAAATTCTACTTTTCACACAATTTACAAGATCTCGCTTAGTAGCAACACGCTTGTCACTGTACCAGAAATTCTTAAATTTGCAATAAACACGCATGGAAATGTCCAACAACGCAAAACAAAGAAATTAAGACAAAAACCATTACTTTCGGTAAAAATAATAGAGGCCCACCAAAATACATCAAGAAAAAATATACCCCATCAAAAGGAATTGAATGAATGCTAGAGAAAGCTGAAACTTGAAATGAAATCTTGGTTTTTTATTTTATTTTTTTATATATGTATGTGTATGTGCGTTACAAATAGAGAGGACGGAGAGATGTACGGCGTGTAAGAGGAAACAAGATCAGAACTTTCTCCTTGTTGATAACTGTGTATTTTTGGATACGCAGATATAGCGGACTGTTTGTACAATGTATGTATTTATCTATTTCTTTGGTGTTCTTCAAGAAAATGATGTGATAATTCATTTAACTTGTATTTGTTTTGTTTCTTGTCTCTGTTATTATTTTTTTTTTTTTGGGGTCCGAATAAATTAATATTTTCATAATCGATCCAATTGTTAATTCATAAAAAATTAATTGATCGAAAGTAGAATGAGTCGAAAAAATAAAGAGTAATTAGCACAAAACGTTCCTACCTTTTATGATTTTTATGGAAAACGTCCCTACTTTTCGTTTTTTGGCGCATTTCATCCCTACCTTTACCTTTTATTGTGCAAAACATCTTTTTCATCAATTTTCTCAATAAAAAGCTATAAAATGACTATTATACCATTCTATTTAAATAAAAAATAAAGAACTAAATGCAATCGTAGTTCCAAATAAAAAAATTCTCAACCTCTACCTCCTCCTTTGAACTTTTTTAAAAATTGGAATTATGATTACAATTAGTTCTTTATTTTTTTAATATTTAAATAGAATGGTATATTAGTCATTTTATAACTTTTTATTGAGAAAAATGATGAAAATGATGTTTTCCACAAGAAAATGTAAATGTAGGGATGAAATACGCCAAAAACGAAAGATAGGGACGTTTTCCACAAAAATTATGAAAGGTAGGAACTTGTTGTACTAATTACCCAAAAATAAATATTTTTGAACTATTGTCTGGTTTTCAGTCAAATTGATCCGTGTAATCGGATTAATTAGATATTATCATGAAATTGTTGTGAAATTTCATGTATTTCGCCATACCCTTCTTAACTCTGTCCTCTTCAAAGTATCTTGCCATTAGCCCCACTTCGAAAGTTGAAATTTCCCTCCGATTCTAGTATTACATTGTATTGCTTGAGTAATTTTAGAGTCTTATCGATGTGTGCGTTTTGATTCTAAAAATGAGCATCGTTTGGTTGTGGAAAGGAATCAATTGTTGTTAAAAATTTGAAATCAACAATTAATCAGAAGGAGATGGACATAGTGAGTGAATCGATTCGGATCACACTTCAGTGCTCGATGGGAATATTAGGTAGTTTTAGATGAATGTGAGTTGAATTAGAGTTGTGAATCCACAATTTTACTTTTGCTATAAGATTTTGGGGTTGTCTGGCAAGTGATGTGTTTTTGTTTTAAAGGCCGTCATTGACAACGATGATAACGAAGTGGCTGTGGAAGAAAGTGACGATGAAGTAGGGATTTAGTTTTGGGTTTCGGGGTGGGTAGGGATGGGGGAAGGATTTTGGAGTTAATTTGTTGAAGGTATTTTTAAATTTCATCTGGATAAGGGTTTGTTTAGTGATTTGGCGTCTACATGTGCAAGTTACTTAATATGTGGAGAATTTTAATTGACATGTCACCTTTTCATCCTCCACGTAGATACAATAATAGACAGAATCTATCCAGTGGCCAATTAATGCAACGAAGTTAAGTTCAATGGGTAAATCGTGACAAAGTGTAAAGTTCAGTGGCCAATGAAACATTTAACTCAAGGATTGGATTAAAATAAAGAGGGGTCTAGGCCCGAGGAGAGATTGACACAACAATAAGTCTTGTGGCTACTATTTTAGTAGCTCTAATATTCAATAGCTTTTAATGAATGGAATATTATCAAGCACCCTTTGCAATTTTGAATGGTATTTATGGTTCTACCTTTTTCTTAGCAATTGGTTTTCATGGTTTTCTTTTAAGATTTATATATGTCCTCGAAGAAATGGTAAGTAGCATAACTCACGATAGTTTCCAATATTTCCAAGGTAAATTTCAATAGGGTCCCGATGCTTTTGCAAGGTATAACTCTCTTGACCCCAACATATTTTTAATGCACATTTGAAACTTATGTATATGTCATCGATTAATGAAAAACGTTTATTTGACCATTGAAAGGTCACGTGATGCTCACGTAATGACGAATGAAAATAATAAAAAAATATTTCATTTTATTCAAAACATACCGAATGATGACTTCAACTAATTCAAAATGAGTAAAATTTATCGGTATTCATGAAACGTATCTTCTTACTTCAACATGTTCCTGAATCGAGAGTTATGACGTTTTCTATTAAACAGGGTACATTAGTACCCTGAGTACAATAAAAAGTGAGTTAAGAATATGAGCGCTAATTACGAGTAGTTGAACACCCGACCGGTGGAATTTACTCTATTTCCCAGCAAAAGGTGGTGTTTGGTCCACCGTCCAACACTTAGTTAAAGAGGGAGAAACAGTCTTGTACTTGCTGCAGTATATGTTGCACCTTCGCTGCACTTCCGAAGTGCCATGCTCTCATACTGCACCACTACAAAATCTAACTTCAGTTTCTTTATTTTTAAAGTATGTAATTTAGCAGTTGTGAGTAGTTGAAATCATACACGTTCTTGTTCAAATCCTCATCTAATATAAGTTAATTATGGTTGTAAATTTTCATAATTGTTGTACCAATTTCTTAGTTGTATATGACATATCTCGATGCATGACGGACATTGGCCGAGATGATTTAACTTTAACCACAACTTACATAGACAACTAAGATAAAGTGCAACTTTTAGAAATGAAGGATTTTCAAGCCAAACTACTAATCCAACATGTATTTTTCATTATGGGTGCTTACTTAGGTTTAAGTCCATATAGGGGTCGGCAATCTGAATATTTTATAACGTCTACCATATATGTACAACATGGTTGCTCGGAATATCAAGGAACGTGACAAGTTATAATAATAAATTATAGTCTCCACCACAATTGTCCAGGCATGAATTTTACTAGTTTGTAAATTTTTGGGACATAATATGGCTCAGCAAAACTTGCTCCTTCATTTTCTATAATATTATTATTAGGCCAAGACAAGATCAAAAGAAAGTGAAAAATTAATACTTTTATCGAAATTTTGTCAGATTATCTTTTCGTGCGTAGAGCATGTCTGGCTTTAAGTATGGGAGCCAGCCGTGAGTGAATTGTCCAAATGATCACTAAACTTTACAAAATGTCTCTAAGGGGTCACCAAACTTTAAAAATCATTTAAATGGTCACTGAACATTGCAAAATGTTTCTACAGGGTCATTAAACTTTATAAATCACATAAATGATCACTGAACTTTACAAAAAGTTTTCACGAAGTAATCGAACTTTGCAAAAGGGTTTCCTAGTTCAGTGAATCCAGTGATCCCTGAGAAACCTTTTGTAAAGTTCAGTGATCATTTAGGTAATTTTTAAAGTTCAGTGATCACGTAAAAATCTTTTGCAAAGTTCAGTAACCATTTAGGTGATTTTTAAAGTTCGGTGACTCATTGAAATTTTTTTTTGCAAAGTTCAATAATCATTTGGACAATTCACTTGCTAGCCGTTACATTTCCCTCTTTCTTAGTGATCAAGCAACCTAAATGAGTCTTATATTACATATTGAATAGAATTTCACAAAATACAACTAGTGTGGAGCCACAAGATTGAGACGACCAAGAATTGCAAGTCAACTTTTATATAGGGCAATGCATCCACGGGAATCTTGTGTAACATCTCTAGCTACGTGACTTGATAGTGGATGAAATTAGAGGGGCCTCTTGATCACCGCTCCAAATTTGCAAGTAGGCGTCTTTCCCTTAGGAAATTATATAGTGGTTGAAAACCTTTTTTTTTTTTTTTTTAATCATGTTTGATCAATACCTAAGACCCAAGATCGAACACCAGAAAAGAAGAATGGAAGTGAAAAATTAATACTTCTATCAAAACTCTGTCAAATTATCTTTTTATACATTTTAGTACTTACGAAAACATGAAAATACTTAATATTACTAAATAGGTTACAAAAAATGAACACTTCAAGGGCTTTTTTACATCGGCTACAAAGACAATCATTGTTTCCATGTGATTTATCTAGAGTGATTGTTGAGCTCATGAAAATGGATAAATTGGGATTTCCTAACTTTACGTTGGGAAAGGGATTGTAAATGTTGCAAGTATCCTTGTTGTTTGTATAAGTTTACTCTTTTGATGTTGAAGTGCTCATTTTAGTTTTGTTGTTCTGATTCCATTTGTTGCGTATTTAATTTGATGGAAGCAAGATATACATCCCCCTTTGTAATATTTTCAATATCAGTATCAAATCCCATATTCGGTTTACGATAAGTAGGCCTAAAAATCCTTATCTTGAACCGAATGTATTTTGCCCAGAAAAAAAGTGTATAGTTTTCAGTTGATTTAAGGCACATTTTTTTCCCTTAATATGCTCAACCAAATTGCATTTTCATTGTAGAGAGACCATTCTTGCATGCAAGTTGATCAAGAGAGTGGCTTGGTGAAGATACAAGCAAATTAATAATTACTAATGTTCAAGTACTTTTAATAGTGAGATACTAGTTTATTTTCAAATTATTTGGATACAATTTATAAATTGATTACTCTATACCATCGTTATGCTATGCAGGTCAATTGTCATCATAAAAACACACAAACCTCCAACCAAACAATTATGAAGCATTGAGAAAGAATTAAAAAATAAAATAAAATATATAATCCATAAATGTGTGTATGAATAAATATGATTGACAGCTCGGTATACAGCCTCCTCACAAAAGAGGGGACTCGCACCGAGCTATCAATATCTATGTGTACAACCATCAAATTCATAAATTAATATATATACACACACACAGGGTTTTGTTATTCTGCACAAACCCTGTAAAGTTCTTCAAGTGGTGGCAACTCTTTAAGCATCCTATCAAAATCTATAAAAGACATTCCACGAGAAAAAACTGGAAGAGCAACGGTGGATATTTCACTCCTCGTCGGCTCTTTGGAGGCAGAAGATGGCTCCGCTCCTGCTGCCGCCACCGAATCTTTTCCGGTGAGTCTCTGAACAACAGATTTGAAGCTCATGGCATCAGTTTCCACGTATTGAGTGTTGATTATCACCACCTTCACGGGCTGTCCATTGAATCTAGGCATATTATAAACAAGCTCAAGTTCTCAAAATGCTTAAAAAATCACGGTGGAGGAGCCTTAATTGCAACGGCAGATCACGAAGTAGCTTGATAACGCGGCTTCTGGTGGGTGTTCTGACTATTGAATTAAGCTGATGAACTATTTATAATGGTGTGGGAGGGGGGGGCCGGGGTGGTTTGAACTGTTAAGATCGTACTGTTATTAACTGGATGATATCAATTGACGATTGTGATCTAGGCAGTCTAGAAGGACCAGATCCCAGTCAAGACACGCAATTGGGAAAATTCTTGCTCCTTGAAACTTGGAGGACATTGCATGATTTGGTGATCATTTTTTACATTTGCAACGAGGGAAAAGAAAAACTTGTGCATTTTTATTTTTTTATTTTTGAAATAAATTGAATTGTCTTTTTATATAATGATTATAATGAGATGATTTCTAAAATGATTTTGAATACATGCACTTGTGTCGGTATCAACAATAATTCGTGTGATGCCAGATTCCGAATGAGATATGTTTATAATTGTGTTCCTATTTCTCAATGACATACATAACTATATTCTAAAAGAAGCAACTATTTGAACATTGATTCTAAAGGTTGATTTGAGAGCGACTATTTGAAGTTTAAAATAATTTTTCAGGAAATATACATGCAAAATTATTTATTTAAGATATCGAGTGGTCGAAAATGAATTTACAAAAAAAAAAAATTTAAATAAGTTGTGCCAAACAAAATCTTAATGAACTGATAAACATTTATGTTTTGTCAAACTCATTATTTTGATAACGTTCCTTCTTGTTTCTCTCCAACTCCGGATATGAAAATATCATATTTCTAAAATCTGGATACAGGTGGTAAACAAGTTAAGTAAGTCAATAGGAGGCTTGTTAGACATCATTTTATTACAAATCGAGACAACTTGTTCTGAGCTCATTAACAGCTCGATTCAATCCATAAAGCCCACAACTCAAGGATCAAACCTAGTTTAATTTGTGAATGGTTCAAATCTATTCATTGTCATCCCTGTATGTTGGCAAGGAGAGTGTCATAAAGCCACCAGGGCACATCTCCAAGTGATAAAAGGGGAGGGTGGAGAAATTCAGCTTTGCTTGAAACTGTTGCGTCAAGGGTTCGAATCCTGAAATATGGATTTGGCTCTTGGGTAAGTGCAAGTGTACAAGCAGCCTTCCACCTTGTACCCTTGGAGGCATAACCTGCGATTTACCTCCTTCACGATGCTCCAGAGTAGACGTGGTGGGAGACCCTTAAAATTAGAATTTAACCTTTTTTAAGGAGAGCGTCATCAAAAATGGTACTTTAGGGAAAAAAAATTATTAAATATGATGCAAGAAAATGTCAATTATTTTTTATGGTATATCTTTAATAACATTGAAAAAGTTGAGTCCCTTTACCTGCTTTCTCCGTATTATTGACTACAATAGTGAGTACGTGTATGCATGCCCATCACATTTCAATATCTATTGGTTGTAGAACTCTTCTTGAATGCCTCCAATCATATATCTACCAATCATTTTAGCAAGTTTTATTATTATTTTTTACATAAACACAGACATTATCATTAATCAAGATCGTCGTACACGGTATCGAAATAGAATAGTTGACTTCTCAAGCTTTTCATTATAGCAAGCGGCTTGATATCTTCGAACGAGAAGCATCCCCTAAACTTTCTTAGCAAAAGCATATTATTTATTTTGATAATAATATTACACTAAGACCCCATTTTTGATAAAAAAAATATTGCATATGGACTCATAACTTTTTGAGAGATACTATACATACATAAGTAGGGATATCAAATGGGCCGAGTGGCTCGTGGGGCGGCTCGGGCCGAGCTCATGGGCTGAGCCGAGTTCGAGCTCGGCCTATTACCATCCCTATACATAAGTGTACACCCCCTTACATGAAGGGAACCTGCTCCCAATAAATAGTGAGGGGGTGAAAACCCGGGTTTACACGTCTAGATTTATAAGTATCATTTTCCTAACTTTTTTTGTTTACACATCACTTTTTCATGAAATCTATTCAAAAATCGCCCTTGTTTGAGTTACGGTTGGACAAAACTCCCGAACCTAGCCGAACCTGACGATTCTTCTCAAGTTAAATACCCGAACGGGTAGTATTTGGATCAAGAATCAACGAGTATGGTTCAGTTCTCGGTTCTAGGTTAAGATCCGAAAAATCGAATAAGAACCGAATTTTCGTAATTTTTTTAATTAATTTATTTTAAATAAGTAAAATTATTTTATTTTTTCTAAATAAAGTTGTTAACTAGTTAATTTAATTCAAACCACAAAATATGATTTTCCTATTTCTAATTTTCAGTTCAAAAATAACTTAATCAAATTGACCTCAATTTTATCCAAATATATTATTATACTGTAGTGTCGTTTCTACAAGAGAAAATCGAATTGAAGTTTTACAACATCTCTCTTAATTATTTTGAGTTCGCTACCTTTCTCTTTTTGTGATTTTAATAATCAAATTTATGAAAAATTTAGTAAAGAGAGACGTAAACAAATAAGATTGAACTACGTTATTTTATAAGAGCTAATATTGAACATATCATTAATTAAATTAACGTAACTTTGTATATATTAAAAAATTTAATTATAATACGAAATCGAATGGAACCGAACCTGAATGGTTCTGTGATTAAATTTGGACCCGACAGTTCCACTTACTAAATACCAGAAAATTTCAGGTCGGTTCGATTCTCGTTAGAACCGAACCGAACTATGTCTATCCCTAGTTTGAGCTCGATTTTTTAAAAAATTCATTTTTTCAAAATTTATTTTCAACCACATATTTTTTAATAAAATAATTTTACATGTAAATCGAATTTTTTTTTACTTATTAATCACATTTTTCAAAAAATTACTATTCAATAATGCATTTTTTCTCCCTAAAATGGTGCTCAAACAAGGGCCTAATATCAAAAAATAATATTAATGATTTTTTACCTTAACAATTTAAAAATGTAAATTATCTTAATTTATTTGAAAATCAAAAATTAGTTTAAAAGTCATGTTTACATTTTTTTATTTTTTGAAGTTTTGACTGTATGAAATCATTACTCGTACGGCATTTCAATCACGGGATTCAAACTGCGTCCAGCCTCATTCAAATATTCACGAGTTGGTGTCCCATGCTCATTGTAGCGCCTTAAAATTTGAAGTTCTAATTTAAGTGGACGTTTGGTAGAAATTATATTATGATAAAAAATTTTGAAATGTGTGGTTGAAAAGTTATGAGATTCATAATAGGTGTAGTTAATATTTATTTTTTAATTTTGACTTGAATTAAAATCAGATTTTAATCATAACCAAACATGGGACAAAGTTCAATTTTGTTTAAAGTAGTCTAAACTCTTATAAATTAATCTATATTTTTATTTTTATTCGATGTAAAATTATATCCCTGAACAGTGCTCATAGATGTCAACGCTATATGGATTGTTGACCTCAAAAATTGCACCAATAAAATCGCGACCTCATCCCCTCCACCCTACACACGAAATATCTCGTTAAGAGGCAAAGGCAGTCGATTGAAAAAAAGTCCAGCGATCGTTTGCATTCCGACGATCAAATCAACGGTTGGACGAAAAAAAATAAAGAGTGTAAGAGACGGGAGAGTGGATTTGGTTCGAATTAGAAAACTTACGTTAATTATAAAATGAGTCTTGTATATATAGAGAAATAAATGGAGACGTTTCTGGTGGGTTAAAGAAATGGGTCAAGTCCAATAAGACCCAATATGAAATAGGTATAACATGGACGATTGCATGCTGAAAAATAGACCAATATTGTGAAGTAAAGTCGACAAGTATTAAACAAAGCTGAAATTAAGCTCCTATTGGATCCATATTATTTTCAAAATATATCTTTCGAGAATAGTTTCTCAAGATAAAGTATCTTTGGAAGCTGGAAAAGAGAGTAGGCTGACTGAACTGTTCTTATTTATTTTCGGAATAATGTAAAAGCTGGAAATACACGTAGTGGTGGTGCAGGAGGAGGGAAATATATTTTTTTAAATAATAATTATTTTGGGATTGTTTGTTTTTCTTTTTTTAAAAGAAAATGAGAGTACGGTGCAATTAAATTTTTATTTTTCTTTTCTTTTGTTTTTTTTTATTTAAGTATAAGGCTATATTTGTCATTTAATTTAACAATTTTTTATTGAGAAATTGGATGAAAGTTGAAAATAATGATTTTGACAATGAAATGTGTAAACAGGGGGTATAAATGCCCAATGTGTAAATAGGGGGTATAAATGCCCCAAAAAAAAAAAAAAAAAAAAAAAAAGCGCCAAAATTCAACTGGAAAATTGCCCGAGGGTTGCCTACCCAAGGTTTACACTCTGTGAAAACTAGCCCTCCAAAAAATAATAATAATAATTTTTTTTATTATTTTTTTTTTTTTGGGGGGCCATAAATTCGTAATGCATGTTCCCTCAAAGTTTGAAAAGTTGTGCTTTCCCACTTAACATTCTCTCATATGTTGTATTGTCTCGCTTTAAGGAGGTCAGTTTATGCCTCCCTTAAAGTTTGAAAAGTTGTGCTTTCCCACTTAACATTCTCTCGAGTTCAGTTTATGTCTTCCTTTTTCTAATTCTTGAGTTTGATTTTATATACAGTTGTGGAACTCAAACCTCCATCAACCTCTTTTTGATGAAGTCTGAAAACCCATTAAGGCTGTATTGGTGTTATTTTGCTTTAAAGAAAAAAAAAATGAATGCGCTGAGAAGATGGCGATAACATCTTTAGGTTAATGGAAAACATGAGTATTGATCCCTCCATCATATACGGTAAAAGAGAACACTTCTTTTCGTAAATCAAGGATTTCTATATAAAAAATACTATTCGGAATTTGAAGAAGGTGAGAGAGGAGGCCTTGACCTGCAACACAGAATTATTCGTAGAAGAAGATATATCAAAGAGTGTTCCTACTACCCAAATAGATCCTCCTACAAAGGTTCATTTACCAAGGATACACAAGAAAAAAACACTTCCAATTCTTGATTAATCATCGGAGATGATTTGGAATCAATGATTGATTAGTAAATGAATCTTTCCATTCTAATACTCTATTCGAGAGTTATTCGAATTTATCAAATATGTTTCTATCTAATGCAATGCTATTGGATCATATGACAATGGCATTATTGCGAAAAGGATGACTTTTCCCCAACGAATGAAAGATGGATTAATAGGGAAAAGATTTTTGACTCCCTAGCCAGAAGGATACGTAGCAATGGAAGATAAAGAGAGAAAAATTCCAGATTCTCGATCTACTTGGAAACATCTACCTCTCTACAATTTAAATGTTTGAGTCCCAGTTAAAAAAAAGAAAAAAAAAAAAAGAAGAGAAACAATTAAAGGTTAGAGAGAGATGCTCTCAACTCTAGTGAGAGAAAGTCCCACTTTGAGTGCCTTGACATTGTTTGATTTTCTCTTTTCTCTTGTGATTTCTTCATGTTTTTAGTTTGATTTTTATCTTCTTTGGTGAAAATCGAATTAGTGCATATTGAATCTGCTTATGGAATACTCTCTATGAGTATTGGTTTTCTTATTGCTGCCATTTTCGTCTTCTTCAAGTTAAAGTTCAAGTTCAGTTCAGTTTTTCGGCCAGGTTAGTTCCACCTGTTTTCTTTGGGTTCTTCTTCCACTGCTGGTCGGCTGGGGTTTGTTTCGGGTCCTTGGACCCCAGCTGGGTTCGTTTCAGATTGGTGCTCCTGCTGGACGGTTTGTTGGCTGCTGGAGTTCTGGATAGTTTGCTTGGTCTTTATTCTGGACAGCTTGGTTTCGGTTTTGAGGAGGCTGGATTCTTGTAACTTGGTTTCTGATCAGTACACTCCTCCATTGTTGCTGCTCTTATTTGCTTGTGTTATAGAGCTGTGTGTTCTGGAATATTTCTTACTGGGTTCCAGCCTTGCTTTCGTTCAGCTGCATTTTGAGTTTGTTTGAGTTCCTTTGCTGTCCGGTTTTGCTTCTTCACTTCCATGGTGTTCTTGGTTGGCTTGTATGTATTGTGTATGCATACATGCATGTCAAATTTGATTTGATTTTGTAATTGGGTCTGTTGTTCCTGCTATCCTCTTGCAGTGCAGCCTCTGCAGCCTGTTTTTTGCCATTTTTGTATAACATATTCAGAGAGTTGGTGAGAGACCCATTTGACAATTGACTGGGCCGGGTTTCACTTGCTCTCTGGCCGGGTTTCTGGCTGGACCTTTGAGGTTTTGGCCTATTATTTTATTGTGGTTGCTGGGTTACCTTTTGGGCCTCTCTTTGGGCTGGAGGTTGTGCTTAAGTTACTGGACTGTTTTATTGCTGGACGGATTGGGCTCCCCCCTTGTATTTCTGGACAGTTGCTGGTCCTTAATTTCTTGGGCTGAGTTCAATTCTTTATTTGGTGGGTTTTGGGCTTGCTGGATTTCTCCTTGCTGGACCACTCTTTGGGCCTGACTTTGGTTAATTGGGTTGCTTCTCTTTGGTCTTTGTTTCTAGCCCGGTAAGTGATATTTCTACCTGGGCCGTTATTTCCAATTTGGCCTGTCTTCTTGGGATTTCTTTGGGCCGTTTCTGGGCTTATTGCTGGGCCGTTTTCTGCTTGATTCTCTGGGCTTTTTTGGTCTTTCTCTAGGCTTTTAATTGGGCCTTGTTGCTGTGATTCTGGGCTTCAGTCCACCTTTCTATGCTGGGAATTCTGGCCTGTTATTGGACGTCAATTACAGGTTTCTGCTGGATTTATTTTGGCTTGCTGGTCCATTTATTTTGGCTTACTGGTCAATTCTGGTCCTTGGATTTTTTTAATTGACGTCAATTGCAATTTTGTGAGATTTCATTCTGCTGGACGGTTTTTTCCTTTGGTTGGGAGTTACTGCCGGGTTGGTTTTGTTTATTGGCCGACTGCTGATTTATGCCAAAGAAAAAATCCCGTGCTTCTTCAATTGTCGGTAATTGTGAGCTAATGAGGCCGGGTCCCGTTAAACCCCGTAAGGCTGATTTTGATAATGAATTGAACGTTGATGCTGTCTCTTCTAAGACAAATACTGCTGGAACCGAAAAGGTTAGTTTGCCATCACCGAGCATTTCTTTAACACTTGGTGAAAATGATATGGAATCTGAAAATTCAGACTTTGATTCTAATTTGGGGGACGTAAAGATCCTTAACAATGCCAACGTTGCTGGAAAAAATGTTGGGACGGAAAATAAAGCCTCATGGGTTGGCCTCTTTAAAAATAATCGAAAACTTGATGAAAACCTTAAGTTGTCGTTCTTTGAATCTCAATCGGATGAAGTTATTTTGAGTGCCATGGTGGAGGACAACATGGAGGATAAATGGGGTTTTGGGTCTTGTGGGTTATTTTGAGGGTAGGTTTCCCGGAAAAATTGCACTTCTCCAACTTTGAAAATCTTGGAAGGTTGAATACAAGTATTTTGTGCATGCAAGTGGTTGGTTGGTTTTCAAATTTGACACCGAGGTGGATAGATTGAAAGTTTTGCATGAGGGTCCGTATTTGGTATATGGAAGACCTCTAATGCTTAAAGTCATGCCTCGATATTTTGACTTTGATGATAAAGATGTGAGTATTATGCCGGCATGGATTAACTTGCCGGGTTTACCTATGGAATTTTGGAATGCTAAGGCATTGGGGATGATTGTCTCCAAAGTTGGTAAACCTATCTCCACGGATAACATAACGGCAAGTAGGGAAATGGTCTCTTATGCTAGAGCTCTTGTAGAGGTTGATGCTTCGAAGGAGCTTGTTAGGGTGGTCAATATTAGACTCCCTAATGGCGCGTTAAGGGTGTAAGAAATTCTATATGAGCATGAACCAAAATTTTGTGGTTCTTGCAAAGTTTTTGGACACACGGCTTTGTGATGCAAATTCAATACTACCGACGGTGGAAAACTTAAAGGCAAAAAAGTTGACATTGTTAAAGACTCTTCAAAGGCTAAGAATGATGGGGGGCTGAAAATTACCGAAGGAAAAAATTTGACAGTTTCAGTTGGGCAGAAAAGGCAGAATTCTGTGCAAAAATCTGGGCAGAATGGTGTCCAAAACGACCAGAATTCTGACCTAAATTCTGGGCAGATTTCGGCCCAAAATGGCCAGGAATCTGGAGAATTTATTGAAGATTCATTGACCGACCAGTTGGGGGATGAATTGGGGCAGACTGTAGCCAGTTTTCAGAAGGTCGTTAGCAAGAAAAAACGGGCAGCTGTAGGAAAAAAATCTGTCCATGTAGGGGCATCAAAGAATGGGGCAGATTCACCTTTTATTCCCCCTCCGGCAGATTCTAGCAAAGTCAATAATGAAAAGCTCAAGGGCAAGGTCGATGAGCAAAGTAAACCGGGTTTGATTGTTGCCAAGAAGAGGGGTCCCTCCCGTGATGAAGAAAGCATCTTGGAACATTAGGGGTATGAATCCACCCCTCAAACAAAATGGGATTCGGGAGTTCCTTAAGCTCCATTGTATTGATATCATGGCTATCTTGGAAACGAAGTTGGAGGAGCGAAAGTTGATGAGGATTTTGAGAAACAAGTTCATTGGCTTTTCGCATGCAAGCAACTTTACTACTCACAAAGGTGGACGTATTTTGATTTTGTGGAATCCATCCAAAGTCATTTTGGATGTGATGGAGGTTCATCCACAAATCATTCATTGTAAAGCTACTTGCAAGGTAACTTCCTTCTCCTTCCTTGTTAGTTTTGTTTATGGCTTCCACACTATGGTTTGTAGAAGGCCTCTTTGGGAAAACATCATGGACTTCAACACAAATGTTGCATTGCCTTGGATGATTTTGGGGGACTTCAACAACGTCCTTAAATTTGATGAGAAAAGTAACGGGGCGGATATCACCCCTTATGAAATCAAAGATTTTGCAAATTATTGCCTTCAAGTGGGACTAACGGATGTACGGTCTATTGGTTGCTTCCTCACATGGACCAATGGCTCGGTTTGGAGCAAAATTGATAGGGCTATGATCAATGATATTTGGGTGCAAAATGGGCCACATATCGGTGCAAATTTTCTTCCCTCCGGTTGTCTTTCCGATCATTCACCTTGTATTGTTTCCTTTGATGATTGTGTTGGTAGCGGTAAGAAGCCTTTCAAGTTTTTTAACATGTGGACTATGCATGAAGATTTTCATATTATTGTGCAATCTTCTTGGCGTGTTAATGTACGGGGGACTAAAATAATTTGTTCTTTGCAAGAAGTTGAGGAAACTTAAGGTTGCTCTCAAGGAGCTCAATTCTAAACAATGTACAAAGTTCTTTCATTCCATTGTCAAACGAAACTCTCGAAGGAATTTTATTGCTACAATTATTAAAGAGGATGGGGAGTCTTCTACTTCTCAACACCAAGTTGCTTCGGAATTTGTAAAATTCTATACTTCATTGCTTGGAACTTATTGCCCTTCTCGACCGATTCAAAGGGAGATCATCACTAATGGTCCGTTAGTCTCATTGGAACAAGGTAACTCTTTGATCCAGGAGATTACCTATGATGAAGTTAAAGAAGCACTTTTTGATATCGGAGATGATAAATCTCCCGGTCCGGATGGTTACACTTCTTGTTTTTTCAAGAATGCATGGGGGATTATTGGTGATGAGTTTGTGGATGCAATCATGGAGTTCTTCTCTTCGGGTTCTATGCTTAAACAACTCAACCATTCCGTTATTGCTTTGGTGCCTAAGTCGGATCATGCTTCTCATGTTGGGGATTTTAGACCTATTTCTTGTTGTAATGTGATCTATAAAGTGATCACCAAAATTCTTGCATCTAGATTGAGACCTATATTGGGGGATATTATTGACCAAGCACAAGCTGCCTTCATTGAAGGTAGAAGCATGACGGAAAATATTCATCTTGCTCAAGAGCTTATGAGGCAATACAATAGGAAGCGAGTCTCTCCGAGATGCCTCCTTAAAATTGATATTAGCAAAGCTTTTGACTCGGTTAGTTGGGACTTTCTCAAGAGTGCTCTTGAAGGGTTAAATTTTCCTTTGACATTTGTTCAATGGATTATGGAGTGTGTTACCACTCCGACATATTCGGTTGCTTTGAATGGAAGTATGCATGGTTTTTTCAAAGGCGGGAAAGGCCTTCGGCAAGGTGATCCACTTTCCCCTTTCTTGTTCGTGATTTGTCTTGAATATTTTTCTAGAATGATCAAGGATGCTACAAGTGATAGTGATTTTAATTATCACCTAAAATGTGGTCCCCTCGAGATAACCCACTTGGCTTTTGCGGATGACTTGATGCTTTTTGCAAGGGGTGATGCTATGTCCGTTGAAATTATAATCGACTGCCTTGACAAATTTGGTTTAGCATCGGGTCTAAAGATCAACACTATGAAATCCAGCATCTACACAGCTGGAATTTTTGGGTATGAGCTTCAAACTATCATGGAAATCTCAAATTTTTCGAAAGGATCTATGCCTTTTCGTTACTTGGGTATTCCTCTTGCATCGGAGAAGCTCAAAGTGAGTTCTTATGCACCGTTTCTTGAAAAAATAGCGGGTTATATTGGAGCTTGGAGTTGTGCATCTTTATCCTATGCCGGCAAGTTGGAACTGATTAGGGCCGTGCTTCAAGGTGTTGAATGTTTTTGGCTTTCTATCTTCCCCATTCCGGCTACAATTATTTCGAGAATTGTTAGCCTTTGTCGGAACTTCCTTTGGAGATCAAAAAAGCCATTGGTTGCATGGAAGAATCTATGCCTTCCGAAAACGGAAGGGGGGCTTGGATTGAAAGACTTGAAGACTTGGAATTTCGCGTTACTTGCTAAATCCCTTTGGAACATCCACAAGAAGAAGGACACCTTATGGATTAGATGGGTTCATCATGCTTATCTTAACGGCACTTGTATTTGGGAGGCTCGTCCTAAAAAGGATCACTCCCCACTTTTCAAGAAATTACTTGAAATCAGGGATTTTATTTCTACCAAAGAAGCTGGCCAGCACACGGTAATTTCGAGACAGCAACAGGAAACGGGGGCCCATCATTTTCAGATTGATCAGGGGGTTAACGAGGACATGTCCAGTGATGGAAGGGCATTAAATGGACGGTTTTTTGGAGCTGGGAGTGCTCTGCACGACCAGAATTTGGGCCCTTCATTCAGCAGCATTTCTGGCCGGCAGACAGCTTTCTTCGGTAGGCAGTTTTTTGAATCTTCGACTCAAAATCTAGGCTGTTCTGTGCATGATAAATTCTCAACAAAAATTGCCTATGAATACTTTAGGCATAAAGGTACTTTGAAGCCGTGGGGAGGAGAAGTTTGGAAGCCGTGCATCACTCCGAAGCATTCTTTCTTACTTTGGTTAGCAGCCCAATCAAAGCTACTAACTAAAGACAAACTACTCTTCTTGGATATTGATCGGAGGTGTGTCTTTTGTGGACTTTTTGAGGAAACTTGTGACCATCTATTCTTTAAGTGCTCCTTCACTTTCTCATTATGGGGAAGCATTAGGAGATGGCTTGGCATCACAAGATCTATGTCTACACTTGCCATTGCGCTTAAGTGGATGAAAAAGGAGAATCGTGGAACTTCGTGGCTGACCAAGACGAAGAGAGTTGCTCTTGCTAGCACAGTTTACTACATATGGCTTACGAGGAATAGGAAGATTTTTGAAGACCTCCCGGTCGACTTGGATTCTATTGCTAGAAGGATCAAGACTCACGTATACAAAATCATGTTTACTTTGTATCCGGATGTCTTGATTCTTTATGAATCCTTGGCCATGGAGCTTTGATTTCTTTGTATTAGCTTTCTACTGTCTTTGCCCGGGTATGCCTGGAGTACTTGTTTTGGTTTTTGGACATTGATTTGCCCGGGTATGTCCGGTGTACTAGTATTTGATTATGGACATTGTCTCGCCCGGGTATGCCCGGTGTATTTGTACATGGTACATTTTTGATCTATATATTTACATTTACCGATCAAAAAAAAAAAATGTTTGAGTCCCAGTTTCAAAAAGAAGGGAGATTCATTTAAATCAATCAATAGATAGGACGTCTATCTACAAATGAGCGACTTTCTTCCTTGAAATCGATTTGTATTGTGTGAAATGTGGCTTAGGAAACACAGAATGAAAACTGATTACTTGAACATTTGGAGTGTGAGGGTCACACTTGAGGCTAGACGAGAGACACATTCAGGAGGACAAGGGACGGAGAAGAGAGAAAATGGACATGCCCGAGCTGGGAAAGCAACATTTACGAGTATTATCCGTAACCCACATCCTTAGTTTGGAGGGACTAGAAGTCTTCCTGCTTGAAATCTCACCGTTCAGGATTGCCTCAGCTGACTCTGTTCCTAATTTTTCGCTAACACACTACTTCAGTCTGCAAACATCATGCTTGCCTATTCGAGCTCATGGCTCGATCCATCCTTGAAACTAAAGGCCACAAGCCCAGACCATCTAAAAGTAAGACACGTTACACTACGGATTACATATCAAATTGCGGACTGAGATAACTTTCTACTCACAGCCATCATTACAGCACCGAGCTAGCATTATATGATTAATCATAGCAAAAGTTCAGAAGTATGGAACTATCCCAGTAAAATTTGATCAGTTGAAAATCAAGAGTTATATCAATTGATAGAAAAGTTAGTGTGGCAGGAAATGGCAAAACCGAAACAGGGGCAATTTCACCACCCCTTAAACTAGAACAAAGTCTCTTCCAAGAGGACTAACAGCAAATCTCCAAGATTCAGGACACAAATGATCAGCTTACCGCATTGCTGGGGGTGGAACTTGCGGTCTCACGGGTGTCTTTGAAGGGCTTACCCTACAGTATTATCAAACCTGTTAAGGTAAATGAAAAGCTATTGACTTGAAAAAGATCTTGCAGCAGCCAATAACTTGTACCTGATATGTTGGGATCCTAAAATTTCGCCACAACAATCAAGAGCGAGTATTGCACTCTCAGCCTGTGAAAAAGTAATATTTTCTTAAAATGTATTTCAAATTGGATGCGTGTAAATTAAGCATTATAACTAAATCCACTTTTAACAGGCTTATCCTTTTCTTTTGATGCATATGCTGATTTACATATAATAACGAAAGAAATCTAATAAATTTCAAACTTCTCCTGATCTAATCAAGTGATAAGATGAAATCTATCCCAGCATAGCATTTTCCCAGAGAAGTTGACTGATTTGGCATTTCCAGCATATTTTATTTATTTAGCAGGTAGCTCCTGGTATGAGATTGTGTAAGCTGCACTTGAGGAATCAAGCAAGTATTATCTATAACGCATCCATCTTAACAACTAAACTTTATGTAAAATTCATCAAGTCGGTTATTTGTTCCAATAAATGCCGACAAAAAGGAAAAAAGCATTTTTCAAAATCTCTTTTCTCGAGTCTATGTTAAATCAGTAAAAGAATTCATAATTAGTTGATGATCCCTCTCCTCATGTCATGAGGTCTCTTTTAATTATTTGGTTGGAGTGCAACCTAAAAGAAATCTTATTGCCAGCAACCTCTCGGCTCTGAAAAAGGAGGTTACTAACAAGGTACGAAAATGGAAAATAACAGTCCCGTAATATCTGTGAATGAGGTGAACAATGACAAGTACTATTCCTCAATGAATCTTTACATTTTGGTCAACACAACCATTAGAAATCTATCAGCTTACATAGAATCTCATACCCATGTCAATAAGCCGTATTGGCATGCAACAGGGAAACTCAGGGAGGTTAAGCCCCATTTCACTCCATATGAGCCTAGACTTTAACCCATGTTTCTCCATGGTAGTGTTTGTTCCAAGCTCAAGAAAAACACCAAATTCATGGGATTTTGTAGTTTCCAGCCACAGGATGACGAGGTATAGAGAGCTGCCCCCCCCCCCCCCACCCCCC
>NW_019231272.1:140128-145719 GCF_002742605.1 Olea europaea var. sylvestris
GGCCCCCCCCCCCCCCCCCCCCCCCCAAAAAAAAAAAGAGGAAGCTTATTATAGAAAATTAATGTTACACTGTCATCCAGTTAATTTTCTACCCACATATACTCACGTCTAAAAGTGCATAAGCAGTTTATGCAGTAGTAATTTCAGTATAAATAAGCATACCATGGAAAATTCAACAAAAGCAATCAGTGTTGAATGCATGTGATCCCCCAAGAGCCTGAGGCGGGAAACCTACAATTCAGAGATCTATTTGGTCATTAAACACTTCCAAGTCAACAATAAGCAAATCCAACCCAATGTTTGCAATTTTAGGTACACCTGACCACATCTTGTTTCAAAGAAATTCTTAACATCAGCCTGAGAAACCTGCTATGACAAAATACATCAAATGAACATATTTAAAAATAATTTATTCTCTAACTTATTTGTGAATAAAAGCACTCATTCGCCAGCAGATTTTCATCAGATAAACAGCAAGTACAGGTAGAGAAGCATAAGCAAAAACTTATCAAACTGAAAAAACAGACAAGTTGTGCATACCATTTTATCAATATTGGTACAGTAGATTGTCCTGGCACACATCTCCCGTTCGTCTTCCGACTATTTGTAAAATTTTGGCATAGATAATCAAACCAAATTGATATAATATAGAAATGAGATACTAAATGAGAACAAATAACTGGAGGGACAAAAGCATGTTAAGCAATTATTTCAATAATATTAGCAATGCTGGAGATTTGCTCATACCCTGGGAAGGAATGTAGGATTCACAGGAAGAATGGCAGTTTTAGAAGGCAACACCTTAACAGGAGAGAAACCTAACAGTGTCCCACAAAGGGTAAGGGACGCTCGAGCAGAATCTGTTAATTTTAGTTCCCCATGGAAAAGTCAGGTTTCAGACATCAGACAAGCATTAAACGTTGAATGAAAGAAAAATGGAAAAAGAAATCTGACTTACACTCGTTCGAAAATTCAACAAAAGCAAAACGAAGACGGGAGTGTGAATCGCCGCAAATTCGACAATCAACAACCTGCCAATTAAGTGGAAAGAGAAGGAGAAGCAAATGTCAAATATATCATTATAGTAAACATCAATTTGGTAGCTCAAGTTTTCAGTTCTATTCACCAAAAACCACACAGGGGAAAATTATTCTTCGCAAAGAGAAGGGGAAAGTTGCTTGTCATGTGGTAAAAGTACCACGAATCTACAGAGAAAACATTAAGGACCATCCTCAGGAAAGAGCAGAACATCTACTTCTGTAATGTCTTCAAAGCCACTATTATATCCCTTAAAATACCTAAAGCATATTCCACCCAGGTTGCAAGCTACTTTCATATTATCTAGAACTTTAATTAATACAGATAATAAACCGAGTCACCAACACATCGAATGTTATATAACATAAAAAGGTGAAATCAAGGAGCACATACAAGGCGACATTATTTTCAAGACATCAATTTTTTCAGAGAAGTTGGTCCGTAATAAGGACTGAATTCATCCACAAAAAATTCTTCGAAACTAAAGAAAAATTGAAAAATGAATACTAGAGTTAATTGTAGTTAAAATGGTAGAAAAAGAATAACTAGGATTCTTGTCAATAAAATGAGCAATTCGGGAGTAGGGAAAAAAAGGGAAAAAAAGGCAGAAGAATAGTTGATAGGAGTTAACAGAGAACATAACAGGTATCCGAACAATGATAAGGTAGCATGAGTCAGTGGTAATCGGTCCCCGTCTAATATCTTTCTCCTCTTTTTATCCTCCTCAAACCCTAACGTAATCCAACCCCTTTTCCATGATCGCATTGGGTCTAAATGTGTATGCAAGCATTTTCTCAGATCACAGTGTCTAAAAAAGAAAATAACAAACATATAGTTTAAGAGCAAGACCCCCATATCCAACAAATGTCCAAAGATTTTGAAAATGTCTAAGAGAACGAGTCACAGAGAACCATATCCAACACTGATTCTCAAGCCAAGAAGAATCCGTGCTTGTTAGACCACAAACTGATATTGATCATCAAGAAACACTTGGAAAAACCATGATGAATAAAAAATTTTGCTTAGGCGTATTCTCAGTAATAAGATGACCATCAGTCAGTAAACGATAATCCATGGGAAAATTACTATCAGGTAATTGGAACCAGAACACCACTTTTAAATACAGAAATCTTCTTAAATGGTTATATTTACTGTGAAGGAAAGAAAAAGAAAATATGTAAGACGAAGTTACTGAACCATAGTGTTATCATGCTTGAGTCAATTAACAAAACCCACCTAAAACTCATCTTCGAGAAATAGACAGAGCCCTGTAACCATATGTGTAATAACATCTCCAAAATCTTTGCATGTTGATATTCAATATTTGATAAAGAGCTTTGATATAACTTAAAATTTTTATTTCCAGGTCCAATTGAATTCAATGCTTCTTCGAAACATTTATTAGTTATTGAAAAGAAATAGACGAGAATATGGAAACTTCACAATGTAGCGTAAGAAACAATGGAAGAACTCGTAGTACCTAATTACAGAAAATCAGCATTAGAAACAATGAGGACTAATCAAAACCTAAATCAAAGAGGCTGAGAGTAAGCGTAAGCTCACAAGTAAGCTCTTCAGATAAAAACTATCATCTGGTAGGGAATCAAAGATATTGGTAATAATGCTTCAAAAAAATATTTTGGAACTCACAAAACTGAATTTGCAGAAAAGATTTCAAATGGAAATCAAAGCCTTACAATACAGCATTATTGTTTTTCTAATCCTACAGCAATAGCAACCAACAACATACAAAAATGTTATATTTTGGTTAGTCTTTATTTAGTGCTACATTCCTAGAGATTAAGTGTATCCATAAATACAACTTGAAGTGCTTGATTATGCAAAGGAGAGGGAGGAGAGCCAACCCACAAGCATAGAGAGAGAGAGAGAGAGAGATGTCGCTCATGCATATGTCTATTTGTTAGTAGAGCATGTAACCAAAGGTAGTATACATAGATATGGCCACAAAAGCAACCTTGGAACATGAGGATAGAACTGGTTGGTGCAAGTCTTTTTCGTTACCACTTTATGAGAAGCAAGAAAATGCATATCTATCTCAATCTCCTGATAACTGTTAGGGGAATTGCAGTATCCAATAAGACTACGGACACCCACCAGAATGCAGAAGATTAAAATACAAGTATTATTTGGTGAACAAGATCAAAGAAATGCCTTGTTGGACACTACTTACTCCTTTGGATATGACGGTATCAACAATCAAGGCATCACAACATGATGAATAGAGACCGTATACATCATAAATAACAAGGAGCACATTGTTACACAACATGGCCCTCACCTTAAATCTAAATAAATGACGCTTGTCTTCAAGTTAAAATACCACAACACTAAATTGTTTCACCTTACAATATTGCACCACTAAATTTCAGTTTACGGTACCACGCCTCTATGTTGTTTAGACATTAATCTTCATTATGCAAAACATTAATTTTTCTATATTTACACTAGACCAATTTCAGATATGAAACCAGTTGGTGTTAAAAATATAATACGAAACCATATTCTATAACATATGGTCAAAACATCTCATGTATGGTCTGGCACTGGCTATTAATTTAGAAAATTTTCATTTTTGAACTATCAATATTTTATGGTTACAGAAAATAATCCTAAAAGCTGGGGTACAAGGAAAACAAATAGTATGCATTCAGGAAGAACAATTCATACATCATATATCAGAGAAAGAAACTTACTTGCCCACAAGAGCTGAATAAAGCAGCAAGCCGCTCTTCAGTGACCTTATTTTTGACAATGCGAAAAACTATATCAATATGTATTCCGAAAGATTACAATAAGTTAAGTGAAATTTGTTGCTTTTAACTTACATTGTGATCAATGTCAGAGACATAGACTGTTCGCCTAATACTATCTTCTCTCTGAGCTCTGAAAGTCCTAACACCCATTCTCCTCCTGCCCTGATTGTGATTATTTCTTCTCTAAGAAAACATAAAATTTTAGATATTAAAGCATGCAATAAGAAAATGCTCATGAACGCAAGCATAAGAGTTTTCAAAACTCAGTAACTATGACATTAGAAGAACACTGATTCAGACCAAGGTGAAAAATAAGTTAAAGTCAAATAATAGTAATGACACTTTTAACCATCTGAATATTGACTATGTAATGGATTTTAGAATACAAGATTAAATTGTCCGATAAGATAATGTTTGGCTCCATTAATAAATCAGATATATTTATACACGTGCATATATACATATCTAGTGTGCCTCCATGCGTGAGAAATAGACTGTCAATGACCAAGATGATGATCTCGATGTGAATTATCCAAGTTGAACGTGTAAAACCGATGCCAACAACTAAAACGATAAACTGAAGTCAGTGGACTATCTAGCACATTGAATGCCAAATGATCAATGTCTGTTAAATCAAGTGCAGCAATCCATTCTTGAAAAAAACCAAAATGTTGAAAATCCATCAAATGATAGACGTGTCAAATTTGGCATAACTGACACGAGGGATGCAACTTAGAAGCAAAAGTATTAATTTCATCTCAACAAATAGAATAGGCAAATGGTTGGGAATCATCTTTTCACATAGATAAATGCTCTAGGCATCCATAACATCGTTAGTGCTAGGAAACTTATTGCTTGATTATGACAAGACATGTATCAGAACTCCATATCCATAAATGAATTATTAACAATCAATTCTTATAGTTTAATAAAATAAAATAAATAAATGATGGAAAGTCCCAAAATTTACCCACCAAATCACAGACAGAATCCACCATAAATTCTATAAACCTTTTTTTTTTTTGCCAGGCAGTGGAATTTTATTTTGGGTAACTATTAAATCTGCAAACCAGAGATATATGAAATGGAAGCTAATAATTCATTTCTATATTACACGCACAAGCCCAAACAAAAGATAATAATCAATGAAATATCAAGCACCAAAAGAATTACATAGTATAATCAATCAATTCAACAACGGGCATAGTAAAATCAAATGGAAAACAGAGTTTATACCCTACGATTTATTGGGGAACCATCAATGCCGGAGTTTGTATCCGTTAACACAAAATTGTTGGCTCCCTTCTCGCTGTGATAATAAGAGGAAGGAAAGAATTCCTTGGCCAGGGGATTCAACTTGAGTTTCTTCAGCATGTCAACAATATCCTTCATTTGCAGTTCTGATTTTGAATCTGAACCAGAGTCGTTAAAAACACTAGTTACATCCCTTTCCCCAGACTCCTTAGCATTGGAATTAGCCTTTTTGTCACTGGCAGTGTCTGTGTTTTCTGTCGATGAATACTCAACAGCAACGTCACCAGGGTACTCCATCTCCACCACTGCTGTCTCAACAGATACTTCTGTACCAGCAGCCATGAAATCAAAAAATTCCAAACAAAAAGAAAAGCCCTTTATTAAAAAAAATCAAGAATTCCGACACCAAATGTATTAAAAACTCCAAATTTTTTATGTTTCTCCTCCAAAAAAAAAATAAAAAAATAGCACCAATATATAAAGATCAGAAAAGGTTTTTTTTTTTTTTTTTTTTTTTTTTTTTTT
>NW_019231272.1:148094-150960 GCF_002742605.1 Olea europaea var. sylvestris
TTTGACTCTTCTAAGCTTACTACCACACTTAACTCCTCAGTTTATCACTATGTAATCTTACTTAAAAATTAAAATCATCTCGCCTCGATTAAATGCACTTACAAGTGTATCATATGGTACACTAAAGAATATTCCAAGTTAAAGAAGGAAAAAAGGACAAGTGACGCAAGAGACAACATAGAGAGAAATTTACTGCCCATATATTAAAACTCTTGACGCTATTACAATGCTCTCACTCTTACTTGGTAGCTCAATTAGTTGTGCTAAAGCTCTCTTAGCTTGTTCACATGAAAGGCCTCTTTTGCTATTTATACTCTCACTTCATTTGAAGAGCTGATGTTCATTGGCTCTAACCTTCCTCAGATATTTACGTGTTTATCTGGAACATTCTAAAATCGTAATATGTTCTACACTTTCTCTACATACAACATTCGAAAATCAAGTTTTTCCACAAGACTCCACGAATTTTATGGAATGTTCGAGATGACTCTTTTCATTTTTATCAATTGTACAATATGTCCTTTGCTAGCTAATTTTTCTTTCGGTTACGTCCCTCACACCTATCCTTCAATCCCTAGCCTTGGCGTTGTACCGCTTAGCCTTCTATCACTAGCTAGGGCTTTCTCATCGCCTCGTTTACGACCCCTCACCTCATGCAGCCGTTGGGCATGCCCGGGATGCAAGTTTTGGTTGCAAATTACTGTTTAATTATGTCACAAAGGGAGCTGATCATTAACACCTCAATTTATATCATTACTGATGGACATATTTTCATCACTACCAACACCTTATTTCCATGCCTACTAATTTGTAAAATGATCTCACCCAAAGAATCGTCGAGAACAAAAGATAGTTTGTGGGCATGATTTTCGTCTAATTTTGGCACCTTTCACTCATCAAAGTACAATTTTAAATATTTATTTTATGCTTTCTCATTTGTACCTTGATTAGTTTGAATTCTTACTCTAAAACAACATAATTAAGTAAAATGTGCATAAGAATGTATATAGTGTCTAGACCATCGATAAAAGAGCTAACACACAACAATTAAATTGTGAATAAACAAGAAACAATAATACCACCCAAATCAATGAATAAACGATAAAAGGAAAATCGAGTCATAAGAAAATGAGATGGGGGTGGTGGAAATGTGGTGCCAATGCATATTAAAATGAAGGTAACGGTGGTGGACATGGGGATGTCATGTTGAAGATTATACCGAAAGAGGGTTCCTATCTTTTTAGCGCATAATTTGACTCAAACGGACTCCATAGGGACTAATACTTCAAAGGCAAAATGTTGGGGACAAGTTCTCAATCTTGCATAAATTGGGGACCTTGATGCAATTTTCCCAAATTTAATTACTAGTTCTACCGGGTTGGGACCTAAGTTCTCTGAATTGCATAAATTGGGAACCTTGGTGGAATTTTACCCTAATTTTCCCTTATTAGTTCTATATTGAATTAGTCAATGATTCAATCAAATAAAATTATATTACTATGGTTCGAAGGAAAGTAACAATATCTACTGTTCACATCCCCACACTCCATTTCGGGGCAATGGGTCAAGCTCAAGCAGGCCGACTCGTTAAAAATAATAATAATAATAATAAATAAAGGCAAAAAGTTGCCTTTAAAAAAAATCCAAAAAAAAAAAAACTCGAGCCAATGCCCCAGCTAAAACTCGGGTCAAGCCCCAAGTTTTTGGGCAAGCTTTTGATCGGTTTGGCACAAAAAAAAGGCTGTTTTAATTTTACTCGAGCAGAGTCCTAAGTTTCGGTTCGCGAGCCTGTTCAACTTTAATCGTTGACATCCTCAGGTTATACAGCATACATAGAAAACTTATAAGGTAGTAGAAATAAAAGGTAGTAAATGGGTCAATTTGAATAAGAAATTGAATTGCTATTCATAGAATTTTATTCTTGTCAGACTTACCGGTTAGTAGAAATTATTGTAGAATGCCTTTTAGCAATTTCTGGCAATTGCTATCTTGTGATACTATGTAGTTCAATTTAAAAATAAATAATGATATTCGGCTTATGGATGCTTAGTACTGATATAGATATTCATTAATTGATTGAGCATTTTAAATATGACTCATATATCTTCATTAAAGATATCCAATTATTTAATGATATTTAACATACAACTAGACGAGTGCTCGGCACCAGTGAAATTGTCATATCATTACTCTTTAAAAACAAGGCGAGGTCATTTTTTTATCGATTCAATTAGCAAGTCATTAATTCAAAATAGCTCACAAAGTGAAGATTTAGTAGAAGGTTCACAAAATAAAAGAATTTTTGAGAGTTAGAATACAAAATTATTTAAAATTGAGAAACATGAACCACTTCAAATGTCATTTTACTTATGTGCAATTCAATATATCAAACATATTATAATTGTACAAATTATAATTTTCCCATGTTGTCAAAATGAAGCCGCAATGTCATAGGATTAAGATATAAGCGAAAATGATTTTTAATTTTTATCATAATTTCATCACACAATAAAATATAATATATTAGGATGACAAATTTTAAAGGGATAATTTATTGCCCACATTATGATTTTTTTTTTCTATACTCAATAATGCGTTAATAAATGGAGACCATGCTAGAGATTGATGTTATTTAAGTGGATCATGAGCTATTATGATGGTGAATATAAGGCTTAATGCGGCGTGAAAAATAACAAAAGCGTATTTTTTAAGTGGAAATTACAGATTCTAATAGATTAAAAATCTCCATTTCATAAATAAGATATCATGTTTAATATTTCACGAATCATATTTTTTAGTTAATTTATATATTTAAAAATTAATTAAGTAAAACAATTTGAAACCCTAATTTTATCAATCTCAATTC
>NW_019231272.1:152010-199344 GCF_002742605.1 Olea europaea var. sylvestris
TCCTCAACGTTCCCACTTCCTTCCTCTCGTCCGAAGTCGCCTTCCTCTCGCCTAGCGTCGAAACCACCTTGCGCACAATTCTCCCTCATTTCTTATATCTGGTTTTAAACCAGTGGGGATGAAGTTGTAGAGGAGGCAATTGGTTTGGGGAATTTTTCGTGGATGTAGTGGTTGTGGTGTAATGGAGATGGTGGTAATGGTGACAGTGCGATGGTGGTGACGATGATTGTTGGTGCCGGTGGTGGACACTATTCGCCCAAGATCTGGATGCCGTTTGACTAGCTTCTGCGTTGAGATCACAGCACATGATGTTATCGGCGCTACGCTCAGATGATGCTGCCGATGCGGTGCGGTACTGTGATGGGCTACCTAAGATCTGGACACTATTTGCCTTGCTTTTGCATCGAGATTACAGCACCACTTGTTGTTTCTGCGATGTGGCAACTGATAATGGAGGTTGTTTGGCTACTTCTTTTATTTTATGACGTCTTTGCGGTGTTTTTATCAACAATAGTGTAGGCAGCATTAGTGTGCGGTGGTACGCGGCTAGTCTGTGGATTTTTTGGTAGGGGACCTAGGGGTGGTGGTTGTGGTGTTGTGTTGTGTAGATTGAGATAGAGGAGATGGTTGTGTGTTGTGTGCGTGGTGGTGTTGTTGTGGTTTGGCCAATGCTCTGGTGGCGAGGCAGTGATTGTTTGTTGGTGGTCACATATTTATTAGTTGATTGTGACCATTAAATTAATTAATCTGTGATCAATAAAAAAATAATTTGTGACCAAAAGATAACGTGTGACCTAAAAAATTAATAATTTGTGATAGTTTGATAAGTTGTGACCTATAAATAAATTGTGACGTATTAATTTTTTATCTGTAATCGACGAACAAATTGTGATTTACAAAGTTTTGAATTATGATCGTAAAATAATTTGTGACATTAAAAATTTTGATTTGTGACCGAAAAATAAGTTGTGACTAAAATTTAATCTGTAACTAATTATTTTTTGATTTGTGACTAATAAATAAACTGTGACCTACAAAATTTTTGAATTGTAATCGTAAAAAAAATTGTGACATAAAATTTTTGATTTGTGACAAAAAAAAATACTAAATAACTAACTAAATTGTAGAGATATGTGACCTAAATATATTTAATTAATAAAATAATTAATTAACTAATTAAATCATAAATAATTTTAATAAAAATCTGATTTTTGAAATTTGAAACTTATTTTCTTAAGTTTGAAACGTGTGATACTTAAGTTCTTACTTATGAAATTTTCCCAATTGTGGTGGTCACAGATTCATTAGTTGATTGTGAGCGTTAAATTAGTTAATCTGAGACCAATGTGACCAATAAAAATGATAATTTGCGATCAAAAGATAATGTGTAACCTAAAAAATTAATAATTTGTGATAGTTTGATAAGTTGTGACCTATAAATAAATTGTGATGTATTAATTTTTTATCTGTGATCGACGAACAAATTGTGACCTACAAAAGTTTTGAATTGTGATCGTAAAATAATTTGTGACATTAAAAATTCTGATTTGTGACCGAGAAATAAGTTGTGACCAATAATGTGATAAGTTATGACTAAAAATTAATCTGTAACTAATTTTTTTTATTTATGACTAATGAACGAATTGTGACCTACAAAATTTTTGAATTATGATAGTAAAAAAAATTGTGATATTAAAATTTTCATTTATGACCAAAAAATACTAAGTAACTAATTAATTTGTTAATTTGTGATTAAATTGTATATATCTGTGACCTAAATATATTTAATTAATAAAATAATTAATTAACTAATCAAACCATAAATAAATTTTAATAAAAATCTGATTTTTGAAATTTGAAACTTATTTTCTTAATTTTGAAACGTGTGATACTTAAGTTCTTACTTATGAAATTTTCCCTTTTTTTAATAGCTATTGTTGTTTGTGTTGACATTTTTAACCATTACAAGTTGGCATTTTGCTACATTTTGTATGTAAATCTTATTTCTTGAAAAAAGAAAAATCCCTAAACCATCAATAGGATTATTCATTAACATAAAATTTACATTGTACGAGAATCTATTTTATCTCACAGCTTTACTTTATTCTTTTTTTTTGGGGCTTTTTTGATTTGAAAAAGATTCAAAGTTAGAAGTAGAACCAATGCACCTCTAAAATGGCATCATATTCCTTGGTATATGAGGTTGATTGTTGAATCAAACACACGCCGTCAATTTGATTTTTGGACCGGTTCTAATCTTTTCAATTATAAAATGTAAGATTAGAGGTAAAGAAGACCGTCGATATGAGCCCGACTTGACCGTTGCATGCATGAATGTCTTTTATTTTATTATTTCTTTTTCCCAAAATAAATAAAGAGAGAGAAAGAGAGAGAGAGAGAAAAAGTGTCTGATCTAACTTGAGCAAACTGAATGAACTTTTAAATAATGTTATTTATAATCGACGATTGCAATATTTATTTTATGTGGTAGTTTATTATTTGAGATATTAACTTATTATTTGAGGCAACAAAATTTCAAGAAACTAATGCATCAAATAACAAACTGTCCATAGGATGATTATTGCAGTTGTCGACTATGAATAACATTAGTTTGGGTACAAGAATGGGGAAAACTTCAAATGTATTTCTCACATTTTGATTTGTTGTTTCATTATCATTTGATATAGAAAATAAAGGATACATAACGTAAAACACAATTAGATTGGTTGGACGATAAAAAATTAAATAAATGATTTTGTTATTTATTTATCTTACTTTTCACATCACAAAACAATTACATAACTTAAAACACAATATATATATATATATATATATATATAACTTTAGTTGTTGACTTTAACTTTATTTTTCGTCAAAATTTTAAGACACACCAAACAAGGTCTTAGTACGCTAAATTAACAGCTTGTTTGGGAGCGATTTTTTGCCCCCCAAAAATTAATTTTTTGACCGTTATTTTACTATTTCAGCCATCATATTTGATTTCTTCTCTCACAGATGGGCCCCACTTTTCTCCTAACAGTCTAAAAATCAATTCTCAAAATCACTCCCAAACAAGCTCTAAATATAGCACCTATTTGGTGGGAATTAAAATCAATTTTTAGCAGATATTTATAAAAGTTACTAAAATATATGGTTGAAAAGGATCCATAAAATATATGATAAAATTAATTGTTGATTTTAACTTATAAATAAATTTTAATTTTAATTTATATCAAACAGTGGCTTTATTAAATAATGGTTAGGGATCCATTTGTACTTTTTTCAAAGGTTAGGGACTTACTCGAAATTTTTTCTAATTAAAATTAACGCGTACTAATCTTTTCCATATAGAAAAATGAATCATTTGCACATCAAAAACACATAGGCTAGAGGCATTCATGCCAAGAAATAAACATAGGGGACCATTTACATACAAGGTAAAGGTAAAGGACCATTTGTGGATCAACACTGAAATTTGCTATATGTTACTACTTATTCATCGAAATTAAAAAGTTAACACTTTACTCACTAAATTTTGCCATAGATTACTATTTATTCACCGAGATTTAAAAAATTAATCGTTGCTCACCTAAATTTGAACAATATTACCCAACGATCACTTATATCATTTCCATCCGTGTTATCTATAGCAAAATTCGGTGAGGAACGAGTAACTTTGTTCAAATTTAGATGAGCAATAAGTAATCTTTTGAATTTTGTGAGCAAGTAGTAACATATATCAAAGTTTAGTGAGCAATGAGTAACTTTTTAAAGATAGATGAGCAAATAATAACCAATAACAAAGATGAAGGCTCATTTAAATCCTTCAGGTAAAGAAACATTTCAAGATGAAGGTTTTCCTGGCTATAGTTCGAAATTTGCAAGAACAAATACAACTAAGGCAAGCGAGAAGGCCATATACGACAAATCTTCGTGCTCATCGCGATTCAATGCTATCAGTTTCGATTATATAGTGAACTCATGTAATTAGAAATGAGAGTTTTTTTTTTTGTTTTTTTTTTATTTTTTAAACAATAAGTAGGCTAATGAAACCATGAAGCAGATGATTCCAACGCTAGTCTTCCGTAGCTGCTGCTTACATTTTGAGACACATTTCTATAGCCTCGCAGCTGGAAGTACATGAGGAGCATCCCACTCGGTCACAATGTGGTTGCGAGTGATCTCCTTTAGGGTACGGCAACCACTCAATGCCATAGTCAGCTCAAATTCGTCACGCAACATCTGCAGTACTTTTCTAACACCAGCTTCTCCTTCAGCAGCCAATGAGAAAACCACAGGTCGTCCAATCTGAGAATGAGACCGTGAAATGAGTTTCAGTCCTTTGTTATGTTAAATCACGAAAACCAGATACACACAGAACAGAATTCTTGTGTTATCTAGGTATGTGTCAAAATCTTCTATTGAAAATGACTATCCAAGCACTCTTCTCTACCCAGACAATGGAAGTGATTATTCACGGGAGGTCGGAAATTGCAAGAGTACTACAAAAGTTTTCATACTTCAGCTGAACAAAATTCATAAAAGATTTGGCCCAAAAATATTCCTAGCGGCACTTTAATGATTACTGTTGTAAAGAAAATTTTTTAAAGATTGTAGTTAGCTAGAAGAGAACCTCAAATCAATGAAGAGTTTGAGATGTTTAGGAGAGAGATTAAAACATCAAGAAATCTTTTAATGGAGGGGCATATTTACAGGAGGCACTGCCCGGTTTTCTCGATTATCTCGAACCAACATGGGTTGGAATTTTTTGTGTCAGGCTAGTTGACCTGCCCATTGACGCTTCTAGGAAGATTTCAAGAAATTAAGAGCCTGTTCTTAACATCCATAATATAAGAGTTGCCAAGTTGTGTTGGTATGTTGTACTCACAAAAATGCCAGAGGCTCCTAGTGCCAATGCCTTGAAGACATCTGTTCCACGGCGAATCCCTCCATCCAAGAATACTGGTACACGGCCTTGTGCAGCTTTCACAACCTGAAATTGATAGGAAGATTAGGAAGAATGGAAAAAAAAGAAATAAGGAACAAGCCTTGATCAAGTCACCTCTTCCAGAGCCATGATAGTGGCGGGGACATAATCAAGCTGGCGAGCACCATGATTGGATACAATTATACCAGCTGCTCCGTTCTCAAGAGCCAACCTTGCTTTATTTTCGGATGAGGTGAAGGGTTAATTTCTTCCTTCATTGTTTGTAGAAAAGAGAAAATGCATTAATTGAAAATTATTGCGAGTTCAGTGGTTCTTACTATCCTCTGCAGTGAGTACACCCTTCACCAGGATTGGCAGTGAAGTAATTGTCTGTAGCCACTTCACATCCTACGTGCATATTCAGAGAGAAGACTTTAAGTTTGCAGAGTCTTCCTCAAAACTCTCACACGGTGAACAAAATACAGAGCAAATTGAGTTACTTGTTTTATCTATAAAATCCCAATTTCTCCAACCAATCCAGTTTTGTCTCTTCACAAAATGATGAAACCAGATTCCAATATATTCAAGCAAATGGGGATTCATTTTTCTGCTAAAAAATCATAGAAAGTATATTATTGCATTTTTATGAATTCTTAATGTTTTTTAGTTGAAGAAAATAGTTTCTAGGATCTTAAAAACCAAGGAAACAGATATCAGCTTTACAGCATAAATCACACCCATGACCTTTGAAAGACTTAGATTCGTAAAAGAATTTCTCAAGATTCAGGACCTTCCAACTCAGAGAACGATCAATTTGACCAGCAACATATGAAGCTAATTCAGAGTCATCGGCCTGCACCCCAGAGTGTGAGTTAAAACAGTGTGTAAAACCTCGTCAACAGAATAAGTAGACAGGCTAAATTCTTGATTGTTATCTATTCCACTTACTTTGTCCATCTTCCCAAGGTCCAATCCCTCAAAATTCTTCAGTGTCAAAAATGGTGGCAAAGTAAATCTGTATGGGAATGGGAGAAATTTTTTCTTGAGAGTCAATTCCCAATAACCAAGGATTCTAGAAAGATCTCACTAGTTTGAACGGTTAGGGAAAACAAATTATGAGCCACCAAAACATCATGTTTTTAGGCTTAAAATCCTATGATGAACAGCTTTGGAACCAAACTTTTGGCTGTTCATACCTGTTTTTAATATCAGCTTCTCTGCGTCCCAATCTAGGGGTATCCACTGTAAGCGCAATAGCCTTGAAACCTGCCCTTTCAGCCCTCCTCACAAGCTGTGCAACAACATTCCGATCTTTGTACACCTGAATAAAACGTCAGAGATTTATATATTACTTACACTATAGCTAGTTTTACTACACGCATCTAAAGAGCCAGATAAGCAATGGTGGTGTTCAAATATAAATAGCAAATTGCAATTTTAATCTTACATAAAGCTGGAAGAATCTAATGCCAGGTCCGGTTGAAGCAACTTCTTCAACGCTTGAGGTGGCCCATGATGACAGAGTCTAAAACATAAACTCCATATGCATTAGAAACATGAACTATAAATTGATATTTATGCCTCATAAGGGAAACCAAACCATGATTGTTCCCGCAGCTGATGCGGCTCTAGCTGTTGCATATTCTCCTGCATGATTGATAAGTTTTTTCGTCAGACAACAAACTTTTCTCCTTCATGACATTTTCACATTTGGAACTAAACAAGATAATAATAATGCAACCAACTCACTTAATGTCTAATCTTGAAACGAACTACAAATTTCAAGTATAACTTGAGCCTTATCAACCCAATGGACTAAAAAGTGTTTCTTGTCGGTGAGCATATTCACATTCAGGATTAGATAGGAAATCGATCAGATTGTCAGATTTCCAGTAATATTCTCAGCAAATCAAAATTTAACGGACAATATCACAAATCAATATTTACAAAAGATAACAGAATCGAATCAAGTGAATAGCTTCAGTGGCGATATATCACATAAAACAAATATGAAAAATGATATTGTAATGGATTTCATAACACGATAAGTTCGTTGTAACATAATTTCGCACCGTCAGGATGAGCCATTTTCTGCATAGCAGTTGGCGCGATCATCATCGGCATTGAAATGTTGAAACCCAAGACACTGGTGGTCATGTCAATCTTGCTAACATCAATAAGAATGCGTGGCCTAAACCTGTGATTTGCTTGAGTAGCTTAGAAAGAAATAAGATATAATAGCCTGAATTAACACAGTTAGGACAGTAAATTACAGAAATTTAGCCCTCAATATCATGAACAACTTACAGAATTCTTGAAAAGGCATTTCTGTTCTCAGCCAGAGTCCACTGGTCCTCTGCACCAGATGCATAGTAATCATACACCATTTTTGGCAACTTTTCCTTGGCAATAGCCTGATACTCAGAAACATTGGTAATCTCCATCGTTTGACTCTTTTTCTACGCGTTCTCTCCAAAAATCTTGACCAAATCAGAAAATCCATTATCTATAGTTTTTCGAGTTCAAATCTTTTTTAGTTCTAAAAAACTATCACTAGAAAACAACATATAGTGAATAAACGAGCTCATTCGTTCAGACAGACAGTTTCACTAGTTTGCTTGAAACGAGTTGCTCATCGAAAGGGCAATTTTGGTCAAAAATAAAAAATAAAATGAGTACAAGGTAGGATTTTGTAACTGATACTCATCAAACCTCAAGAAAAGCTGCAAAAACAAACAAACTAATTCAAGTTTCACAGTGTTTTAAAAAGAGCATTATTTGCTAAACCTCCTAGTCTAAAGGCTTGAATTGTTAAAGAATGGACGATTTATTAATTTATTATGTCTCATACAATTTTTACGGCAAGAACTGAACTCAGGATGCTTCGCCTATTTTGATACCAAGTGGCAAGCGTGATAGTTTTTAGACAAGTTGGTTCGAGTTTAACAAGTCAAACCAACATTAAATGAATTTAAACAACAAACCCACGTGTATACATTGAACAATCACAAATTATCACCTAAAAAATATCAAATTCTTCCTCAAACTAATCAGAATTCATTAATCAGAACTTGATCATAAACTGAAAAACCAATAGTTCTTAACAAATACCAACTTCAGCTAAGAACCCACACAGTATATTAGTTACAAAATGAAAACTGATGTACCAGAATCTATGTAGAGAGATAGAGAAGTAGAGCATCCCTTGAAGTTGTTGACTAAAGGGAATAGCGCATGCAGAAGGAAACTAATTGAGGGCCTCCTAGATAAACTAGAAAAGATAATAAGCCAAGAAAAATAATGATAAGTTATGGGGAAATAAGTAATTTTATAAAACAGGAACAAAAAGACAAATGGGAATTCCAAACCGCATCCGATTAGGGGCAACTTGGTGACTTTCTGCCACATAAGTCGTGTGTGCTTCATACTCTGTATTCTATTATCATCCAAAAATGTCGTATTTTTCAAAATTACACACATACATACGTATGATATACGTATATATTGGCACTAGGAATTTGTATTGTGTGAATAACTGTGATGTATGGTGCGGTTTAGCTTTTCTTAGTATGTCATAATCTCTGTTTTCTCTGCCTCTGTCCGGATTTTTCTGGGATAATTAGACAATTCGGTACTTGTAAAGAATGTGGTGAGGGCTCTTAGTCTCCCTTTCGGAGAGTGTTGTATTTGAGAATTAGTTTCGGTATATCCCATCGGCGTTGACTGAACTTTTAACAAAATTTCGATCGAATCACTAAATTTTAATTTATTTTTATTGAATCATAAAACTTCAATTTAGTTTTAAATTGGATGAATGAACTTCAATTTTGTTTCAAATTTCACCACTACGTTACCATTCAAATTGATGAAAATAACTTAATTAGCAATCTATCACAATGAATCTTTTGTGTAATCGCTGTTTGACATGTCAATTGTTACTACACAATATCATAATCGTATTAAAATGTAAAACATACATTGTAATCCTTTAATCAAGAAACATAGTCATAGCTCTCGTTTTAGCCCTTTGTGTTTCTCGGGTGCCACATAATAGAAGATCAACTACAATATAGTTGTCTTTACTAAGATTTCATTGAATTTTTAGGTGACAATGGACGAAACTTACCAATTAACCTCTGTTTGATTTTGTTAAAAATCATATTTTTAGTAAATTTTGATAAAAAATTGATGAAATATATGGTTGAAAAATTAATAAAAATTGAGAATCTCATAAAATACGTAGTTAAAAAGAATTTTGCGAGAAATGAATTTTTAGACTTTCATCAACTTTTTGTTTTTATATCCTGCGCCTTATTTAAGTTTTCCCAAACCAACGCAATCTCACCTTTTCCCGTTGGCAACTACAATAAATAAACAAGAGAAGTTACAAAATTGTGCATTCCTAGGCATGACCCATGCTACTAGTGAAATTTAATTGGAAATAGTAGCAAGTAGGCAAGTTGGTTGGACAAACTGATAAATGATAAAATGACACGCGATATTTTATAATTCATTATGTAAAGTTTAATGTATAAGTAGCAAGGTCTCTAAAAAGTTATCATTTTAAAATGTACCCAAAGTATTGTAATGACCTTGATCCCGACCTTTTGCATTGTAGGGTTAAAAGTTAAAATGCAATATATATATATATATATATATATATATATATATATTGAAAATGTCATATGATTATGTCATTATTGTAGTAGCCGAGAAAAAATAAAATGGAATTATACTATTATTTTGTGATGATCTAGCACAACGAGCCTAACCCATTTTAGAAACGATCGATGGATGCTCAACCCATGTAAGATTACGAAAGTCCAAGTCATAAGTTAATTAAAAATCCAGCAATTTAAAATATTAAATTTAAGTAAAATTGACTACAAAGATTTAATGAATAATTGGGTTGCTACAATGGTCATCTACATGGTATTTCATATAGGCAACCCAGGTTCGAATCACCATGTAGATGTTTTTTATAAAACTTTCATATGAATTATTTTTATAGCTTAGAGACTCTTCAAATTCTTAGTTAATGACTAAGTTTAATAAATTTAATGATAGTACAACTCCCCCACTTAATTTTTCATTAAAAAGAAAGGTTATAGAAGTGGAAGGTCACTTTTTCACTACACTCCTCTTCAAATCCGAATTTCATCTCATTTTCTCTTAAAAAAATATATTTCATATCAAGTTAAGTTTAATGTATAACAAGGGTAAGAAAAAGGAAGGCTTTCTATATATTTTATTCTTTTATCCAAGAAATTTCAAGATAGGTAGACGTGCAAGTGTTCATTCGTTTTCAAATCTGATTTTTCGATTAATGTTTGAATGAAATGGTATCTTCGGATACGGTGCTTCGACACTACAACAGTTTGAATGATCATTCTCCAACTCTACGTGTTATGATAATGCTATAGTAATTGGATTTTGCCGAAAATTCATCTACGTGCGACGGTATAAATCTATAGTTCGAAATTTCTAATTTGATAACGAACTGCACCGATAATATCTATTGAGTTTCAAATTCATGGGTTAATTCCCTTACTATAGATTGAATGAATTTTCCTTGGAGCGTAGATAATGGTAAAGGATGATGCAACATGTTATGGGGAAGTCGGTGATTTACATCTTTAGTTGATTTTCAGGTTTTTGCACTTTCTTTAAATTTGATTCCTATGAATATTGTGTGGATCTATTTTATAAACACTCGTTATGAATAAACTACGTTTGAAAGTAGATATGCATTATAGGAATAAATTTACAAATCATCGTATACAAAAAAACTTAACGACTTAAAGTTTTGATGTCTCTTCAGAAATTTTAGTTTCTGCCTCATTTAAAAAAAAATCATAACTCTTTCGTTACTTGGTATTTTTATACGAAACCAATTGGATTGGATAGCCTAATAAGTTAGATAATGAATAAAATTGGAATCATGTCAATCCAATATCGGTAAAAGGTTATATGTCATATAAAGTAAACTGTGTTGGGTACTATCTCTGTTTTTCAGCTTCTATCTTTATTTTCAAAAATTCATAACTCACTCGTTACTTGGAATTTTTGGATGAAACCAATTGGATTTGATAGTCTCATCGATTAGATACTGAATAAATTTGAAATCATGTGGTTTTGACTTCGGTGAAATTTTATATACCATTTTAAGTGAACTGCACTGGTTTACATTTCAACCGGATTGCTGCTGAGTTTTGAAAAATATTTTAATACCCCATATTATGTCGACAAAAGCTAGTTTTTGATTATATCATATAATAAAGAGTTTACTACCTTACATTAAAATTTGATGAAGTTTCAAGGTCGATAGCTATGAAAACAAATTTATTTTGATAATTACTATTTGAGACCAAAAAAAACTGGAACAGCATCATTACTTTTTAAGTTTTACCAAAATTTCACGTCAATAGTCGTTACATGCATGGAACCCATTCTAAAAACATTTTTGAAATTATTTTCTTTTAGAATTGGATTATTTTTTAAATAAAAAAAAAGAAAATTCTTTAATTAAATTCTAAAATTTAATCTTTATACCTTCTACTAAAAATATATTGAACTAACTTTACGGCTAATGTACAATGGTTTGAGTGATGTTCAGTCCATGCGGGTCGGGGCATTACAGCGTGGTATCAGAGCAGTAGTTAAGTCGATTCTGTAGACTTAGTGTATTTTATTTATGAGATGAAAAAAAATGAAACATTTAAAGCACTCCATGGCATCTTGCGTCTATCAGTTGACCTCATCCGACGAATCCAAGATATGAAATAAAATATTACGTTCCACATTATTTCTTCGAGCATGATTTTGGTTTTTTTTTTTAATCATTTAAGCTTGAATCTATGAAAAATTCTTATGATGTTTTGATGTTTTGAATGAAATATGTTATGTACATTATATTTTGTTTAAATATACGTGAATAAATGATAATTGACCATCATATTAGAACCTCAAGAGCATAATGTATAAGTTGATATCACTAATGAAGATAACACATAATTGGGCACTTATGTGACAGATATGGTTAGAACTTATTAGACTGCTATAAAGGCCACAGTTTGTATAGCAGTGTTGAACCGTAGGGCCATGATCCAGTCCTATGAAAACTATGCGACGGACCCGTCTCATCCACTTGTTGAACACGTACATGATATCTACGAGAGATGTATGGCAGCTGTAGATGCGGGACTGGAGATCATGCACATCGAGGCTGTGAATAACCTTATACATTCACTTCCACCTCAGTGGGGAAACATGGGAGTCATTGTTAAGGATGAGATGCTAGAGGGTAACCATCCAGAGCGCCCAAATACGATTGAATTTTGTATATATTGTTAGACCTTTCTAGACAGATGGAGTGAGAGTTTAGAACCCCAACCGGAGATAGTAATTGAACCCAATAATGAGGTTGAGCCTGAGCTCGAGCTCAAACCTCAGTTTGAATCAGACCCAGAGGAAGATCCCGAATGGGAGCATGAGGATGACTTTGGGTTGGACTTAGAGAATGATCTTGAGCATGAACCTGAGCCATAGGTTGAGATGGATCTAAAGTCAGGGCCTGAGACAGAAGACTCCTCCGAAGATGAGGCTCTATCGAAAAAGATTCGCAAGATTCATAGGGATTAGAAATTTAGATTTCCATTTCCTTGTGATATCTTTTCCTTTATGTTTTTGAAAAAAAATAAAAAATTGTCGACCTATCGTATGTCCTGATTGCAATGATTACTATTAATAAAGAAAAATTATGATCAATTTGAGGACTACCTTATTTTTTTAAGTATTCTGGTGTTGGCAAACGAAGTTAATGTGAGATATTATATCTTATCTCTAGGAAAATGTCTCGAGCAAACCAGAACAACTTGATAAGGGATCTCCTGTAAGCGGTTCAAGATCTTGGCAGGCTGAATCAAAATCCCGCTCTACCTACACCACCATCTCCTATTACTCTTCCGACTCACGCCTCGATAGTTGAGTTATTTCGAAGGCATAAGCCCCCTACCTTCGATGGAGCATCTGGTCCACTAGTAGTTGAAGAATGGCTTCGTAAGCTAGAACGATTTTTTCGGCTCATAGACTGCACTGATGCCCAAGGGTTCAATGTGTGGAGTTTATGTTTACCGGTCATGCAAGTCACTAGTGGGATTCGATGTCCCGAACTACGATTTCGGAGCAGCAATTGGCAATAACTTGGGAACAATTCAAGGAGAAAGTGATGGACAAATATTTTCCTCAATCTCTAAGGGATTTCAAGGAGAACGAATTCTTTCAACTCAAGTAGGGTAATATGTCCCTAACGGATTACGAGTGAAAGTTCGATCAACTCGCAAGGTATGCTCCACATTTGGTTGACACGGAAATTAAGAAAACTCGAAGGTTCGAGCAAGGGTTAACCGGAGCAGCAATTGGCAATAACTTGGGAACAATTCAAGGAGAAAGCGATGGACAAATATTTTCCTCAATCTCTAAGGGATTTCAAGGAGAACGAATTCTTTCAACTCAAGTAGGGTAATATGTCCCTAACGGATTACGAGCGAAAGTTCGATCAACTCGCAAGGTATGCTCCACATTTGGTTGACACGGAAATTAAGAAAACTCGAAGGTTCGAGCAAGGGTTAAACCCAGACCTAAGTATGATCCTTATGTCACATCGCTTCACGTCGTACCGTGAGATGCTGGAACGAGCTCACGCTATATGGTATCAAAAGGCTAATGCAGAGCAACATCATCAATTGTACAACGAGTAGGATAAAGGGCAAATTGGAAAGAGAAAGTGGAATGGTCAAGACAAAGGAAAGGGCAAATGGCAAAATAAGAAAGTTAATATCGGATCTAGTGCCAGTAAGGCCATGGTAGCTGCAGTTGCGCCATGCCCTAAGTGTGGTAAGCCTCATCGTGGTGAATGCTTGTATAGGAAGAATGCATGTTTTCGGTGTGGCAAATCAGGACATATTGTTAGGGATTGTCCCACATTTGCTCAGAGGAAGGATGATAACAATGATCAGAACAAGAAGGGGAAAGCACGAGTTTTTACATTGACTCAAAAAGATGCAGAGGGGAACTCAAACGTAATAACAGATATTTTACGGGTAGCCAATACACCTGCTTATATACCGTTTGATTCAGGAGCTACTCACTCTTTTGTATCAATGTCTTTCATTGCTAAATCTAATATTACTTGTAATAAGTCAAAGATTACACTAAAAGTTAGCCTCCCCTCAGGTAGGACATTGAACACAGACAAGTTAGCTAAGTCAGTGAAATTCGATATTGAGGGAAAAACCTTAGAAGCTAATTTGTATATGATAGATATGAAGGACTTTGATGTGATTTTAGGCATGGATTGGTTAGGATGTAATTATGCGACCATTCGTTGTAGAGAAAGGAAAGTGTCTTTTCAAAAACTAGGAGAATAACAATTTTCTTTCCTCGGAATAAAGACCAAACCCCATCTCCAATTGGTTTCGGCCTTACAAGCCGAGAAAATATTGAGAAAAGAAATATCTCAAGGGTTTCTAGTTAATATTGATAAGTGCGTTTTTACACACTTATTTGGTCCACAAAACATGGCTAATTGTTGATAAAAGTGTTTGAATATGACTTAATTCTATATAATTTCATTTTATAGGACAATGTTGATGACTATGGCGAAAATCAAGAGAAAAGGAACGAAAAAGGACCAAAACGGGAGAAAACGACAGGGACTAAAATGCATTACTTGAAAGGCTTGAGGACTTGGAAGATAAATAATGCATATTGGAATTTAAATTGTGCCTTGAGTGACCAAAAAGAAGCTGCCGACTAAGGAAGAGGAAATAAAGACAAATTGGGCCTCAAACCAATTGAAAAAAGAATGAAAGTCCAATTGCAAATAAAATCCTAGTGGGATTAAAAGACTTCGGCTGCTAGGTTGCATGGGATATATATACACACGCAGTCGAGAGATGAAGGGGGTGCTGGGGCTGGAAAGAACATATTATATGCACAGGTAAAAGAAGGGGCTGCCGTGGGGGAAGATTGGAATCCCTTTTTGGGGATTATTCAATTCGGCAGCAGCAAATCGAGAGGAAGCCGGGGGCTGAATTGAGTATATTTCACGGCAGATCGAGGGGCTGAAATTAAAGGAGTGCTGGGGGTGAATTGAAGATATATTACACGCAAAAAGAGAGGGGCTGCCTTGGGATTCAATTGATATTATACATACAAGAAACGGCAGCCTGGGAGGAAAACAAGAAAGCAACCATTATTATATCTCTACACACATTGAAGTCAGCCATTATTTATATAATTTCATACAAATTGAAGGGCTGGTCGGCAGATTAGAAGAGGCAGCCAATACACGGAAAAAGGAGGAGATTCTATTAAATATATAAGCAGAAACCGAAGCTGCTTTCTGGACAGAATTTGAGGGCTGCACAGCTGCTGAAATTAATCATACATACACGCACAGAATTGGCAGTAAGGCAGAACGGATGCTAAATTTGGAAGACAAAAGTGGGCTGATTAATTATATATATTCACACATAACGCTGCCGGCAGAAAGACGGAGAGACAGACACGAGACAGTGGACGACATTTCACGCAATTGGAATAATCACGTTTCATCAATTTTTGGGTGACGTCGTTCCACTTTTATTTATTTAATTCCGTCGTTATGTTAGATTAATCTTTTCATGCTAGGAAAACGATGAACTTTGCAATATGAATTTTTAATCTTTAGTTTTACATTTTTGACATTAAAAACATGCGTTTGGAATTTGAATGATTTATATGCACTTATTTTCTCCACAATTATTGTGCACGTAATTTGTGTGAGTTTGGTGACTTGTTCTTGCATTCGAGAGAAGTGGAATAGGTTCGACAGGATATAAATCATCGTAGGGTCAGATAGGGGATAGAGATATACCGCTATGCCTTGCGTGAGTCTTTAAGTGTTCACAAAACCACATGCATTTTTATATACGCACTTGTCATAGAAATATAGGCCGGTGGTATGTAAAAATAGGTTCGATACATCTCGAGAGAGAGCGTTGAATAGATTTAGGAACATTGATTTTTCAAAATCCAACCGTGTCGTCAAATTGTAAAACCAAGTTTAAAAAGGATTATTTCATGGGGATTCGCGATCCTAGTACATTCGTCATTCATTTATTACACTAAACTTGCATTCAAAACATCACATTGCATTTTAGTTCATTTAATTCACATACATTTGCATCCATAATCTAGAGTAGGTTTAATTACATTGCAAAAAACACATTTGACATTTTGGTTTCGGTTAAGGTCGGGATAAGTAAAATTGAACTAACCAATCTCTGTGGGACGATATTCGGACTCAATTAATCCACTTTATTACTTGTTAACGAATCGTACACTTGCGGTAATTTAAATCGAAAGAAAATATTTCGCGAACAAATATCTTTGGAGAAAAACTGGCAACGACAAAGATTGAGGATGTGCCAGTGGTACAATAATTTATAGATGTGTTTCCAGAAGATCTACCTGGTATTCCACCGGAAAGACAAGTGGAATTCACAATAGATTTGGTTCCCAGAGCAACGCCAATATCTAAAGCCCCATACAGAATGACCCCAAAGGAACTTCAGGAGTTGAAAATCCAGTTACAAGAATTGTTAGACCTTGATTTTATTCGACCAAGTGCATCATCATGGGGCGCACCAGTATTGTTTGTAAAGAAGAAAGATGAAAATATGAGAATGTGTATCGACTATCGTGAGTTGAACCGTTTGACCATCAAGAATAGGTATCCTCTCCCTAGAATTGAGGATTTGTTTGATCAATTGAAAGGGGTTAAGGCATTTTCTAAGATCGATTTACGATCTGGATATCATCAATTGAAGGTTAAGGCAGATGATATACCTAAGAAAGCTTTCAGAACTCGTTATGGACATTACGAGTTCACAGTTATGTCATTTGGATTGACAAATGCTCCGGCAGTGTTCATGGATCTGATGAATCGAGTATTTCATCGGTATTTGGATCAATATGTTATAGTCTTCATTGATGACATTTTGATATACTCCAAGAGTAAAGATCAACATGAGAAACATCTTAGAATAGCGTTAGAGATACTACGCAAGGAAAAGTTATACGCCAAATTCAAAAAGTGCGAATTTTGGCTTGAACGAGTTGGATTTCTCAGTCATGTAGTTACTGCCCAAGGAATTGAAGTGGACCCAGTAAAGGTGGAAGCAGTAACTAATTGGAAGACACCGACTAATGCTTGTGAAGTTCGAAGTTTTTTAGGATTAGCTAGGTACTATCGAAGATTTATAGAGGGATTCTCCAAAATAGCTGGACCAATGACACAATTGACAAGGAAATGAGTAAAGTTTCAATGGACAGATAAGTGTGAGCAAAGCTTTCAGGAGTTAAAACAATGATTGACCACAGCACATGTATTAACCATACCTGAAGGTTCAGAAGGGTTTGTTATATATAGTGATGCACCCAAGCAAGGTTTGGGATGTGTAATGATGCAGCATGAAAAAGTAATTGCCTATACTTCAAGGCAATTAAAGGAACATGAGCAGAATTACCCGACGCATGATCTAGAACTTGCGACAGTGGTTCATGCATTAAAGATATGGCGCCATTACTTACATGAAGGGAAGTGCGATATTTATACGGATTATAAGAGTCTCAAATATTTCTTCACACAGAAGGAATTGAATATGAGACAGAGACGATGGTTGGAGCTAGTGAAAGATTATGATTGCAGTACTCATTATCATCTGAGTTAGGCTAATGTTGTTGCTGATACTCTAAGCAGAAAGTCGATGTGACAGTTGGCATCATTACCTACTATTTCGATGGAGTTGATCAAAGACTTGAAAAAGTTGCAAAATGAAGTGATTACCACACCAGAACAAGTCATTGCTCATTTAGCAACTTTGGTGGTTCGACCTACTCTTAGAGATCTGATCATAGAAGCACAAGGTAAGAACTCATTCTTGCAAAAGATCAAGAACGAGATTGGTACTGATATGAGAAAGGACTTTAGAATAGCTTCGGATAGGGCACTAATGTTTAAAGGAAAAATTTGTGTACCAAATGATGAAATTTTGAGGAATGAGATATTGGAGGAGGCTCATTCCACCCCGTACGCCGCACATCCTGGTGGTACAAAAATGTATCGAGACCTTCGAAATACATTTTGGTGGAGGAATATGAAAAGAAGTATATGTTCATTTGTGGCAAAATGCATAGTATGCCAACAAGTTAAAGCGGAACATCAAAGACCGACAGGGTTATTAAATCCATTAGACATACCTGAATAGAAGTGGGAGAATATCGCAATGGACTTTGTGGTAGGATTTCTAAGGTCAGCAAGAGGACAGAATGCTATATGGGTAATAGTAGATAGTCTAACAAAATCCGCTCATTTCTTCCAGTAAAAATGACATTCGGTCTAGATCAGCTGGCGCAGTTGTACATTAGAGAGATTGTAAGATTGCATGGTGTCCCCGTGTCCATTGTATCTGATAGACGTCAAAGTTTTGGAAGAGCTTACAAGGAGCTATGAGAACGAAATTGAATTTCAGTACAGCATATCACCCTCAATTTGATGGTCAATCTAAAAGGACCATTCAAACTTTGGAAGATATGCTAAGGGCTTGTGTTCTGGATCTAGGAGGCAGTTGGGAATCGTATATACCTCTGGTAGAATTTGCATATAATAACAGTTTCCAAGCAACTATTGGAATGGCACTGTATGAAGCTCTCTCTGGTAGAAAATGCAGATCACCTGTTCATTTGGACGAAGTTGGAGAAAAGAGAGTTTTGAGACCAGAGATCTTTGAAAGAACAGTGGAGGCCATTGATAAGATCTGTACCAGGATGAAGGCCGCGCAAGATAGACAAAAGAGCTATGCAGATACTAGGAGAAAAGACTTGGAATTTGAAGTTGGAGAGAAAGTCTTTCTAAAGGTGGCACCAATAAAGGGTGTACTTAGGTTCGGTAAGAAAGGAAAACTACGACCTCGTTATATCGGACCTTTTAAAATACTTGACAGGGTTGGAAATGTGGCTTATCGATTGGCGTTGTCACCTGAACTATCGGCAGTTCACAATGTGTTTCATGTATCGATGATCAGAAAGTATATGCATGATCCTGATCATGTGGTCAACTACCAATCCTTGGAAGTACAAAAAGACTTATCTTATGAAGAATTACCGATTAAGATACTGGATCGAAAGGTCATAAATTACAGAACAAGGAGATTCAACTAGTCAAGGTGTAATAGAATAATCATGGAGTAGAAGAAGCTACTTGAGAAAGAGAAGAAGAAGTTAAAGACAAATACCCAACACTCTTTGTCCAACCATAAGGTAAATTTCAAGGACGAAAGTAAGGGTTGTAGTAGCCGAGAAAAAATAAAATGAAATTAGCTATTATTTTGTGATGATCCAGCACCACAAGCCTAACCCATTTTAGAAACTACATATGGAAGCTCAACCCATGTAAGATTACGAAAGCCCAAGTCATAAGTTAATTAAAAGCTCAGCAATTTAAGAGATTAAGTTTAAATAAATTTGACTACAAAGATTTAATGAATAACTGGGTTGCCACAATGGTCATCTACATGGTATTTCATATAGGCAACCTAGGTTCGAATTACCATGTAGATGTTTTTTTATAAAACTTTCATATGAATTATTTTTATGGTTTAGAGACTCTTCAAATCTTAGTTAAAAACTAAGTTTAATAAATTTAATGATAGTACAACTCTCCCACTTAATTTTTCATTCAAAAGAAAGGTTATAGAAGTGGAATGTCACTTTTTCACTACACTCCTCTTCAAATCCGAATTTGATCTCATTTTCTCTCAAAAAATATATATTTCATATCAAGTTAAGCTTAAGGTATAATAAGGGTGAGAAGAAGGAAGACTTTCTATACATTTTGTTCTTTTATCCAAGAAAATTTAAGGTAGGTAGAGGTGCAAGTGTTCATTCGTTTTCAAATCTGATTTTTCGATGAATATTTGAATGAAATGGTACCTTCGGGTATGGTGCTTCGGCACTACAACAGTTTGAATGATCATTCTCCGGCTCCACGTGTTATGATAATGCTATAGTAATTGGATTTTGCCGGAAATCCATCTACGTGCGACGGTATAAATCTATAGTTTGGAATTTCTAATTTGATAACGAATTGCACCGATGATATCTATTGAGTTTCAAACTCATGGGTTAATTCCCTTCCTATAGGTTGAATGGATTTTTCTTGGGGCGTAGATGATGGTAAAGGATCATGCAACATGTCATGGAGAAGCCGGTGATTTACATCTTTAGTTGATTTTGAGATGTTTACACTTTCTTTAAATTTGATTCCTATGAATATTTTGTGGATCTATTTTACGAACACTCATTATGAATAAACTACTTTTGAAAGTAGATATGCGTTATAAGAATAAATTTGCAAATCACCGTATACAAAAAAAGTCAGCGACTTAAAGTTTTGATATCTCTTCAGAAATTTCAGTTTCTGCCTCATCTTTAAAAAAAATCATAACTCTTTCGTTACTTGGTATTTTTATACGAAACCAATTGGATTGGATAGCCTAATAAGTTAGATACTGAATAAAATTGGAATCATGTCAATCCAATATCCTTAAAAGGTTATATGTCACATAAAGTAAACTGTGCTGGGCGCTGTCTCTGTTTTTCAGCTTCTACATTTGTTTTCAAAAATTCATAAATCACACATTACTTGGATGAAACCAATTGGATTTGATAATATCATGGATTAGCTACTGAATAAATTTGAAATCATGTGGTTTTGACGTCGGTGGAATTTTATATGTCATTTTAAGTGAATTGCACCGGTTTATCTTTCAACCAGGTCACTGCTGAGTTTTGAAAAATATTTTAATACCCCATATGATGTCAACGGAAACTAGTTTTTGATTATGTCATATTATAAGGAGTTTACTACCTTACATTAAAATTTGATGAAATTTCAAGGTCGATAGCTATGAAAATTAATTTATTATGACAGTTACTATTTGAGATAAAAAAAAAAAATTTGGAATAGCAGCATTACTTTTTAAGTTTTACCAAAATTTCACGTCAATAGTTGTTCCATGCATGGAACCCATTCTAAAAATATTTTTGAAATTGTTTTCTTTTAGAATTGGATTATTGTTTAAATAAAAATAAATAAAATTCTTTAATTAAAATTTAAAATTTAATCTTTATACCTTCTACTAAAAATATATTGAACTAACTTTATGGCTAAGGTACAAAGGTTTGAGTGACGTTTCCATCCATGCGGGTCGGGGCGTTACAATTATCAATATTGTCAAATGAATTTTTCTATATGTATAGTATTGTTTAACACCTAGTTGACAAATGTTGAGATGGCGGCGATTAAATCAAGTTGCATATAAGAAGTAATGAAATAATTCAAATTCAATTTAGGAAGTAAATGAAATCCAAATTTAATTAGAAAGTAATTTAAATTACATTTAATCTATAACGATCCCAAAATTTTTTACATCATACTTCATGTAAAATTTGCTATTAAAAGTCATGTAAAATTTTCCAATAAAACTATGTAAATTACATTCAGAAAGTTTTTGTACAAAAATAATCAACGTCAATGAAATAATTAAAAGTTTTTAAAGGAAAGACGAGTTAGGCATCTTTTTTAGAAACATACGTTTGATGCACGTTTAACTGTTTTCGATATTCGTTTAGACCATTGGATATGACTAAGATATAGTTTTTGAAATGAGATTCTAAGTGACGTAGATGATTTGTGGACTTGGCTAGAGTATAATCGTCTGTGAATTTTTATAGTTATTATATTATTGAAATTTTCGAAATACTAATTAAACTGGTCTATTTTGACGCGCTATAACTTTTGCTGTGATTGGCCGTTTCATGCACCATTGATAAGCGAAAAATTAGGACTCGAGCACTTCAAAATAGTATTAGTAATGCAATATTTCAACTTTGATTGACGTTCCCTAATGAGCGCGTCAAAATAAGCAATGGAGAAAATGACTATAAATTAATTATAAAATAAAAATAAAAATAAAAATAAAACTTGTGAGGTCATATGACCCCAGGTGGGTTCGCCCACGCCTGGTTATAGCTTTCTGCAATGGTAAGATTGGAGGAAAAGTTTAATAAAAGTGTTTGATTTATAGCCTAGTTGCCTGATCGTTGTGGCATCATGAATTTGACATTTTCCCTGGCACGGCATGTTGATGCGTCTTAATAGTTGAGAGGAAAAGTTTAATAAAAGTGTTTGATTTATAGCCTAGTTGTCTGATCGTTGTGGCATCATGAATTTGACATTTTCCCTGGCACGGCGTGTTGATGCGTCTTAATAGTTGAGAAAGTGTATCTGACATATAATTTTTTAGGGTATTTGACACTCATTTTTATAGAAAAATAAATTTTAAAATGGTAGATTGATGGAGAAAATGTAGATGCAAAATAAAGAAAAGTTTTTTTATTAATATATAATATTATTTTAATAAATAATGTGTGGTTAAAAAGAAGAGATAACAAAATGTATTTTCATAAAAATGAGAATCAAACGGGTTAGGGGTTGTTCTCTTTGTATTTGAATTTTGAATTCATTTTGAGTTTTGTGTTCTGAGTATCTGTTTTGAAATTGTTGAAAATATGTTATTTTTGTCATTTTGAAAAAATATTTTTTAAAACATGAAAATTAAAAAACGTGTTATATTCTAGAAATCGAAATTGTCCTTTTCTCTTCTCCAGCCACCATGAGCTGCTGTCTTCAACCTCACAAACCGACCACTACCCGACTTTCGGCCACCGTCGCCATCGGATTTTTGCACCAACACCATCTCCTCAACAATCCCCACCAACCCTACACAAACAACAACCCCAAATGATAGCAAAATCAAGCCAATTACCGTCTAAAAAACAACCACTGACGCACAATTTTCTACCAAATTCAACCAACCCAATTGCTGCCCATGTTAATTACACCCCACAAGTCAATCAAGCTCAACAAGATGCGTCCATACATGGTATTATAACAACAAACAACACGGAAAATCGAAATCTACAGTAGAAATTCGATACAACAAACTCGTTGCAGACAAACGGATTCAACGATGAATAGGTCGCCTCCATCAACCACGTCGTGAGGAACTGTAGCTTATCTCCCTTCGACCGCCAACAGAGACGGGCATCCATAGCCGGCGAAGGAAAAGAAGGAATCCAATCACTTCCAGAAGAGAGACGGGAGACTTGAAAATGGGAGCGTTTTCCGCATTTTCAATTTTTTGCACAGAAAACATCCAAAACCATAAAAAAATTATTTTGTCTTTTCAGCACATTTTTTTTTTAAAAACTCGTTTTCACCGTTTTGAAAAATTGAAAACAGAAAACGGTCCGAAAACAACAAAGAGAACGCACCCTTAATTTTTCAACTACAATTTCACGAACTTTTATAAAAAAAAATATATTTTTTATTCAAATCATACATTGGTGAAATGTGTAATTTAAAATAATTGTTAGCTTTAATTTAGATTTTAATCAAAATTTTTAATTGAACCAAACAAAAGCTTGGTTTCATTTTCATTTTCCATTTTCATTTTCAAAACGATTTTTAGTTTTACCCGAAAACGGTTTGTTTTTCACATTTTGAGCGTTTTCGATATTTATAACTGAAAACGCTGAAAACGATAAAAAGTCATTTTGCGATTTCAATTATAAATTTTAACTCGTTTTCGAAAATACGTTTTCGAAAACGACGGACCAAATGCGTTTTCCTTGTTTTCGAAAACAGAAAATGGAAAATGGACCGAAAACGACAAACCAACCACGACCTAAAATATTCCCAATCTTAGAAGGACACCAATGGAATCATCGCGTGGATTTTAAAAAAAAAATGTTTAGTTGTGAGTTATATGAAATTTGTAGATAAAAAATATGTTTGGCATAATTTTGTAGAACATGTTCTAAAAATCTCTTTTTGTTTTTTATTTTATTTTTATTTTTTTTCATTTTTTCTTCATCTTTTATTTTGACAAAAAGCCAAAAATGAGAAGGTAAAGAACATGTGCTTCGTCACGCTACCATTCGCTCCTGATTCAGTGATTCTGGCCCCGTTCCAGCAAACTGCATTTACAAGCGACCATTGTCGGTTTTATATGTAAATATCTTCTACAAGTCAAGCCTCAATGGAGAATATGGCCACAGCTCTTCTAGCATAGTGCACACTTCGCCCTCTTCCCGTTTCGGAGAAACCCTTTCATCATCTGATTTTTGAGTTACATGTTGGATTTTTGAATATTTGCGTGTGAATTGACTTTCTGGCTAGCAATGGCGAATCGAAATGGTAAATGGGTCGGAGAAGGGTTCGTAACCTACGCCTATATTTTGCTCTATATCGCGCTCTCTAGTGGCCAGATCTTCTTCAACAAGGTACTTTTGTTGTTTTTTATTGCTTCTTTCAAAAGAGTTATCATTTTAAATGTATTCAAGTATTGCAATGACGCTGGTTATTGCTATTATTGCTATCTGTTTAGTTTTCTGCGATAATAAGATTGGAGGAAAAGTTCGTGTTAAGTGTTGGATTTATTGACCCAGCTAAACTAAGCCTAAAAAGAGGCAGTTTAGCAAGTTGTCCGAATGTCAATTGTTATGGCATCATGAATTTGGGATTTTCCCTGGCACAGCGTGCTGATATGTCTTAATATTTGATAAATCAAATTATGTGGTTAAATTGATTCTACTCATAAGTAGATTTTCCTTGTCACTTTATCAATTAGTACTTGAACATGATTAGCTATGGATGATCATAACTGTTAAAGTAGGATAATCCAAGGAATTAAGCGAATCATTAATGTAGGATATTAGTACTGACTAAGAAATAAGAACTACTAGTTATTGAGATTGACTTGGTGATTTTAGGAAAGCCACAAATTGACATGCTGACTCAACAGCAACTAAGGAGTATGTCCTGACAGTTTTGGGAATTGACATTTTACTGATGTTGTCCTCATTCTAAATGTGATTTTGTTAGCGAGTGAGGTAAAGTTGTACCTTGTACAAGAAAAAATGGAAAAACTTATAATTTTTCGTGCACCATGGGATTCTTCTCTGTAGACGTGTGGATAAGATAGTGATGTGTTAAACTAGCTAAGGAAATGCTTGACTGCATTGATTCTTCTGTTTGTCATCATTTCTTTTATTCTTCCCATTACCTTTTGATGAAAGGTCCTTCCTTGATGTGTTTATGTCCTCCACTGCAATATAGATACTCATAGTCATATCAGTATACTTCTATCCAAAATAACTTTTACCATCTATATTCTTTGGTGATTACATCATGCTTTGCATTAACAAGTTCTAGCCATTTTGCAGTCTCGTCTGTTGCTGAAATCATTTTTTCTCTAATTGCCTCTGGGATCCTCTATTCATTTTTACTTTCATGGTTACATCCCCTAAATTGGTCTTTGGAGACCTTTAAACTTTTATGCACCATTGGCTTAGTATTTGTTATGTAGAACAATTACTCTGTATGTAATACACGATCTGAGTGAAGCATTTTAATGTTTGGAATGATGCATGTATGTGAGTGCATGTGCAAAAGATTCTTCTCTGTTTGCCTGGAAGATGTTGCTAGAGGTTCAGCTTTAGAACCATTCTAGTTGCCTTGTCTCTGCTTCTTTCTTCATTGCCTCGTGTAAAAGAGGAAAATAAGTTTAAAATGATCAAAATAATCAATTGCCATTGCTATATTGTTTGCTTCTGGCCATTAGTTTGCATGTTGCTGGAAGATAGTTGATGGCAAAATTTATTCACATGCTAATCTACTTCAATATTCTATTAAATTGCAGTGGGTTCTGTCGTCAGAGGAAATTAATTTTCCATATCCTCTTGGATTGACCCTACTTCACATGGTCTTCTCCTCTGTATTATGTTTTATGCTTACGAAAGTTCTCAAGGTAATTATGATCAAATGATGGCAAATGTCATCTCTTGGCTATTGCTATTTATGGATATTATTGCTGGTACTATATTGTTATTTGCATTTTTTTGCAGATTATGAAAGTTGAAGAAGGGATGACTTTGGAAATGTGAGTACGCTTATGTCTGATATTCAAAGCTGTGAGATGATATACCATGTATAAAATTAATAAAGTTTTCATCTGTGGATTGGACCTTTTTGGTGCAATAATAGAATGCATCAATCTCCCCCCTTTTCTGGAAAATGAAACAAAAAGAAAATTCTTGTGATGCTAGAAACATCTTAAGAGTTTATGGTTGAGCAAAAGGAAAGGAAATGAAAGAGGAGTTTCAAGCTTGAGGTTTTATTGTTTTTCCTCGTTACTTTTCAACATGTCCACTTGTTTGCTTGCATTAGATTTGGTCCTATACTTTTTTTCTTTAATCATTATGATTACAAGAATTACTTTACCGAGTTGAATTCTGAATATGCAGATATATATCTTCAGTCATCCCAATTGGTGCTATGTTTGCTATGACTCTTTGGCTTGGAAACACTGCTTACCTCTATATATCTGTTGCATTTGCTCAAATGTTGAAAGCAATCAGTAAGTACTACTAGTTGTTTTATTGGTTGTTATACCTAATCTCTGTAGCATTGTGTTACTAATGTCATTCTCGATGACCATTTCAGTGCCAGTTGCTGTTTTCATTCTTGGTGTAGCAGCTGGACTTGAAATAATGAGCTGCAGGATGCTTCTTATAATGTCAGTGATTAGTTTCGGTGTACTGGTAGCTTCATATGGGGAAATAAATATTAACTGGGTTGGTGTTTTCTACCAAATGGGAGGTGTTGTTGGAGAAGCTTTGAGGCTAATATTTATGGAGATTTTGGTGAAAAGGAAGGGTCTCAAATTGAACCCTGTATCTGTGATGTACTATGTTAGCCCCTGCAGGCATGTAATTTATCCTTTTAAAGTATTGGAACCTATGCTATTAATCTATTTTGAGCTCAAATATTAAAATTTTGGTTCATTTTGCAGTGCTGTTTGCCTCCTAATTCCCTGGATCTTTCTAGAGAAGTCAAAGATGAATGCACATGGGACCTGGAACTTCAAACCTCTTGTCCTGACTCTTAATTCTCTTTGTACTTTTGCCCTCAATCTTTCAGTTTTTCTCGTCATCTCGCATACAAGTGCTTTGACTATTCGTGTGGCAGGAGTTGTCAAGGATTGGGTTGTAGTTCTACTATCAGCCATTCTTTTTGCAGATACAAAACTGACACTTATCAATCTGTTTGGTTATGCAATTGGCAAGTATCTCTGTTTCTCCAAAGTGTTATTTTATAGTATCCCAAAGTTGGTAAATAATGTAGCATTGTGATGTTTCCCTTAGTCTACCTCAAAAAAAAAGCTGGTGTTTTCCTTGCTTTGATCTGAGGTTTCTATTTCCACACTCCTCTATTTTTATTTTTATTATTATTTTTTATGTCGTGCAATTTCAGTTCTTGTCACAAGTCAAATTTTAGTGAAGCAGCCGGTGTTGCTGATCATTGATAAGAAATCTAAGGAAAAATATAGCTACATATCAACACAACTTGGAAGTCGTTTTGGATGGAAGAGTTTGGTGTGCTGTATTGGCTTGAGAAATTATAATTTGTTCATTTTATCTTCTTTCTTTTTTCCTGGAGAAAATCAGTTAGGCGTAGGTGAGAGTTGTTTATAGGCCTCCTTTCCTAACTCCAAGTAGGAAATTGGCGTTGTCTCGTGCCTCGTACATATATTGAAATATTCGGTACGACAAAGTGGGACGTGGTAGCCTTACCTCCAAGATTTTATGAGGGGAATTTAGGGGTGGTGATTGTATGCTTTCTATTCAGGAATTTCAATTGAAAAGAATATAAATAATGCAAAAAATTATCTAAAATTGTACAATTAGCCTACTATTGTAATCTCTTTATTCTGACAATTGGTAGTCCACCTCTCCCCAGCTTTAGAATTCCAGTGATATGCCCAGTTAATTGAACTATTTTTTGATTCTATCTTGGAGACCTTTGTTGGCAAACCAATCTTGCTGCATAGTTTCATTGCCTTCATATGTGTGTGAATGTTATGCTTAACACTTTGTCATTCATATTATCCTATATATTTGCTTAATTTAGCAGTATTTTGGAGCTTTGATTGGTTTTATACTTGAGAAATGACCAAAAGAATTTATGGTAACTTGACTTTTGTCATTCATATTATCCTATATATTTGCTTAATTTAGCAGTATTTTGGAGCTTTGATTGGTTTTGTACTTGAGAAATGAGCAAAAGAATTTATGGTAACTTCTCAAAAGAGAATAGTGCACATTGATGTATTAATTAAGACTCTCTCTCTTAATGCAGCTATTATAGGGGTGGCTGCATACAATAACCACAAGTTGAAAAAGGAAGCTTCTCGAGCTGTGAGTTCAGACCAGCCTGTTGAATCACTCCCACTAGTTTCATCTCAAACTTCAAATAAGTAAAGCTGTATAACCAGCAGTTTCACACACTACCTTGGTGTGTACTGTAACTTTATTTCCTCAAGTTCTCTTCCTCACTCGCTGGGGGTGGTGGTGATTCAGACAAGTGGTACTCTGATTCTGTGCAGTAATCTCTGAGATCTTTTCTGATTCTGTGTGGTGGTTCCATTTTGGTATTATGTGGCTGTGAAAGATATGAAAAACCTCAGCACTTGTAATGTTGAGATTGATACCTCTAATTTTCACACACAGAGTTTGCGTCTTCAGACTATAAGGAATTCTTATAATTGAAATGTGTATTTGAAACAATTATTGGATTAAATTCCTGCTGAGGATTTGCTATAGCATTTGAGTTCTCATGATGAACAGAGTTCTGTGAACACCTGTATAATGCAGTTGCAGTAGTTTAACCTCATTGCATTTTTTTTTCGAAGGAATCATTTCAGTTGAAGGTTCTCTTATTTTCTTGGGTGAGTTACACATTTTGTCCCCGATGTTTGACCTCAGTTGCATCTTTTTCCCTACCCTTTTTTCTTGGCATTCTTACACTCAAACAGAAGCTTTCATTAATCAGTGCAATTCGTCTTTCGTCCGTAATCCAAAAGCTCAGTTAGCCCCGTAAAAAGACAATGTTGCCGTTAAACCAAATGAATATGGAAAATATAATTTAACCCTTTCCAATCTCCAATTCAGTGGAACGCTAATGTTCAACCTTCTCTACATTAAGGATTGGTGGTTTTTTTGGCATGAAAATATTGACTTAAAATAGAGACTGCAGAGTTGAGAAAGAGGAGAAAGAACAATTTGTATTTCCTCTATTTGGAATATTTTTACCTCTTGAAGATTTTGTTGTTATTTTTTAATATATGTCATCGATTGCTTGGGTGTTGGGGTGCAACACTGGAGTCTAGATGTGTTGTTCCAATTGATAATCCCATCAATAAAATATTAATACCTCCAAATTATAGTGAGGTGTCAAAATTTTAGTGGTAAGACAGTCAAACATAGTTAAAAGAACTTGCAAAAATGGAGTTGAAGGGCAGGAGATAGTCGCGAGGGCATAAATGAGGGTTTGGGCCTAGAGCTGTAGGCTAGGATGGTGGGGTGCTAACGACTTGCTGAGGTTGGGTGGTTGATAGTGGCGATGGTGGGTCGTAGAGTTTGGGAGCCAAAGTGGAGGTGGTGGCAGGGTCTCCAACGTAAAAAGATTGTGCTTTATATAATTATTTTTTTCTTTTTCATTTAGTTTAAGGGTGATCGATTTTTATTTTTATTATTTATTTTTGAATGAGTCCTCAATAGGGACTGATTGTGCTAATTGATTAAAAGTTGATGGTAAGAATGTAAAGAGAAAAAGGTTGCGGGAAAAATTGAATTATAGTAAAAGATTAGAGAGAGAATGTTTTGACCTTGCTAATTAAACCCAAAGTACAGGCATTAAAGATTCGAGGCCTTTCCCAATAAACCCCAGAAAAATTGACAGCACCATATCTTATCTTCTTATTCATTTATACAACGTGTTCCCAGTCCGAACCTTAATTTTCATAACAATGGCGAATGGCGAGGTTGTTCTTTTGGACACATACATAAGTATGTTTGGAATGAGGGTTAGAATTGCCCTAGCGGAGAAGGGTATTCCATATGAATACAGGGAGGAGAACTTGCGGAACAAGAGTCCGCTTCTACTTGAGATGAACCCAGTTTATAAGAAAATTCCTGTTTTGATTCACAATGGAAAACCCATTTGTGAATCGCTCATAATTGTGCAGTACATAGATGAGGTCTGGAAGGATAGGCCATTGTTGCCTTCTGATCCTAACCAGAGAGCTCAAGCTCGATTCTGGGCTTATTATGTTGACAAGGTACAATCCACATATTTTCTTCTTCATTCAGTGTTATTTCTTTCTAATTTAGTTACTGTTTTATTGTCATCAGTTGAGAGCATATTTTTTTGCTTTTAAGTCTGTTTCTAGAAAGTAAGTTATGCTAGAAAAGTAGGCTTTGTTAATTGTTAAATTCTGATAAATATATTGATAAGATTATTATTGTAATTATTTGATGATATTAGGGGTTAGGAAGCTGTAATATTGTTAAATCAGTAAAGATATTTAATATACTTTGTTGGTCAATCTATAAAATAAGTAAGCTACATATTTTCCACACTAGCCGCCTATTGCAAAATAAATTAACATTTTATTATGTTCTTAAAAAAAATAAAATAAAATAAAAAATTACTGATCTACTTTTGTATAAGTTTAGGCAAACTCCTTCGTAGGATAAATGAAATAAGTTAAGGGAGAACTAGAAGTCGAGACTTGGAAGTTCCTGAAATAGATGAAAAGAACAAATTTTTACTTGTAAAGAACAATGTGCTAAGTTATCTCTCCCCCTAATTATTCCAAAAGTGCTATTACCAATCCATAGATGATTCGTATGATCTGTTGTAAAACAGTATAAAATGGAATTTACATAACATCCGGAAATCATACAAGTTACCATATAAAATTGTGAGTTTTCAATGCTTCGTGTAAATGCAGATATTTTGGGCTGGAAGAAAATTATGGACAACAACGGGAGAAGAAAAAGAATCAGGCAAGAAAGAGTTAATAGAGTGCCTCGAGGTGTTGGAAGAAGAATTGGGAAACAAGCCCTACTTTGGTGGTGAAATCTTTGGGTTTGTAGACGTGGCTTTCATCCCGTACTACTGCTGGTTTTATGCCTATGAGATTTGTGGCAATTTCAGCATTGAGCAATACTGTCCTAAGCTGATTGCATGGGGCAAGAGGTGCATGGAAATAGAGAGTGTTTCCAAATCCCTGGCTGATCCTCACAAGATCTATGAATTTATTGATATAATGAAGAAGAGATATGGGGTAACGGATTAGTATATATAAAAGTCCAGAAAAACTCTTTATTTAGTTTTTGGCATTTTCTATGGTGTCTGGAAAAATCCTTTGATTGTAAAGCCCATTAACTGTCTGCTGAATGTTGTGGACTATGATGTTTTTACTTGTGGGAGCAGCTCTTGTAAGATCCAATCAGCGAGGGTTCTTTCTTCTAGCCGCTTAACAAAACCACTTATGGAATTGTTGCAGTATGATAAACTTTAGAATGTAGTCTCATCAGAGAGAAATCCTCATTTGATGATATGTGGTTGCATTATTTGCCTCATTCTATATATTCTTTGCACTTTAGGGGATTGAGAAACTTGGTTTTCACTTTAAGGTCAACTGCTATAACCTTTTTCTAGCAGAAGACTTGCAAAACTGGACCTAATTAGTGAGCTCGACCACCGGAAGAAGGTGGAGTCTGACTACTTCAGTGGTCAAGTGTGTACTATAGCTATGGTAAGCTTTTGAATGGAATGAGATGAATTGTCAATATATGGAGGTCGAGGTGAACAGACATGCTCAGGTAGTGCATTTGTCACATTAAGTGACTATCATATTGAATTGCATGTTGGACATACCACTGCCACTTCCCTAGATTTTTAGAATCAGCTATGCCGTGCTAGTACATTCTGCTTTGTGTTGCCGTTGCGCAACATCTCTGGTCTTCCCTAATTATCAGCATGGAGCCCAACCTCATTGTTTTGGCAACACAACCCGACTTCATCTCTTTTAATGGGCTTGACCATGTGCACGACTTCATCTTATCAACTAATAGTGATCAGCCTCTGGCCATTGTTTACCTTGCCCCTATTGCATGTTTTAAGTTATAACATTTTGGAAAATGATTGTTATATATCACCATTTACATAATCTTGTACAGAATGATGAGGTGTCAAAAAAAAAAGTGGGAGAGTTTTTTCTTTTTGTTTGGCCGATGAGATTTTGACCCATTCAAATCTTGCCACATCATTTGTTGGTAAACACATCGATAAGTGAAGATGTACATGTATCACAACCGCAATATTTTTCTTGGGTCAACGATGTTCATTTTTACTTGTTTGGATCGTCTACTTTACATGGCTTCAACAATTGTCGAGGTGATGTCTGATGAGGTCGGACTTTTATTGGGAGATTCTGAGCTAGGTTTCTAAGGTTTGAGACTTGACTCATTTTCAACTCTTCTTAAGGAGAGAAGGCATAGCTTCCATGGTTCACAAGTTCGGCCTCGTGCTCTACCTTGGTGCTGGGGTGCACATTGTGGTAGCTCTTACCATAGCAGTTGTTCTTCAACTTCCTAACTTCAAGCCCTTATATGAGTTGAGATTCTAAACCATTATTATTTATGGATCTTAATTTTTAAACAAGTTTATTATAATTTGTTAATTTTTAAATCATAAGTGATTAACCTAATTTAAGATATTAAGATCTAAATTTGATTGTGTTGAAATGTTTCGACAGTGAATGAAACAACCGGTCGAAAAATAATTCTTAAATAGACTTGACTGGAGAGTTGCATTTATTTTTATATCTTTTTGGTGCAAGAATATATTATTTTAGCATTTTTGAGCAAATTTATGCAGAGGTGCTGTCTTCATAATTAGTAAATTGACTTGACCATCAAAGCGAAATCGATTGCTCCAAATGTTATCAAGAGGCTGCCAAAACTTATATGATTATTTTTCTGGAGTCCACAATGATGTTGAAAAATATCACTATAAATTCAAATTGATAAACATATATAACTACTTGATCAAACTTTTTCAGAATTATCTGGTCATTAGAAAACTAAAACCTAGTAAGATATATCCAAGTATTACCGTTGATGTAACATCGTCCAAGTTTGCCCAACCCAATATACATCAAAGTCACCAAAGTAGGCAGATCCCAATAAAGAGAATTCCAATTCATCCATCCACTAAGGAACTCACCTACTAACTGTCTACATGAAAATCATGACGTTTTAGACCATTTGCAGAAGAAAAGAAAAGCAAAAAAAACCAATTAATGTTGTACAATTCCATTTGTCAATTTGCATCCCATGTTTTAAGGCTCAGAAGCCATGGAAAAGATTGTAATCCTAGTATTTTCATGTCCAATCTTAATCTTTGTCTCTATTTATCAACATACATAGTATAAAGCAACAGATTATTCCATCAAAAATTCAACCAATAACAGAAGAAATGATGAACCAGAAGAAGAAAATGGGTAGTGCAGTTAGAATTTGCATACACGCACATGCACATTCACTGTAAAGTAATGGTTGACTCTTTAATTCTTTCTGATTTGGATTGTGACTTTCACGGTTCATCTCCAGCTTCCTGCCTTGTCAATCAGTCACACCCTCTCTCTCTCTCATCCTTATCACTTCCCTTTTTCTTCTTTTATTGCTCTTTTATATGATTATTTGCTTTCCATGCTTTCATTGGCTCAAAAATAAAATCCCAATTTTCTGTCGTAGTTTTCTTGAACTTGTATTGAAATATATGCTTTGTGACTTCTCAGGATCATCAGAATTTTTTCTTTATCCCAGTCTGAAGCACATCTGGCTATGAATTTCTGAATATGTTAGCAACTGGAGAAATTTCTTGATGATTGTCCTGTATATGTAAGTAACTCTACATTATTGGGACAGTTTATGTCGTTTCACTTCGTTATAGTTGTCCTAGCCATGCCTTAAATGTTTCTTCTTCCAACAATACACAGCAGAATCATGGCCATATTCAATTGAAAACACGACCTCGAATTTAAAGGGACACAAGACTTAGTTGTTGTTGTTTGAGTCCTACTTGTCTTGGTTCTTCATAAATGGAAATCCAAAAGCAATTGATTTTTGCATTACATTTTTGTTGCCTAATTGTCTTTGTTCAATCATTAAATGAAGAGGGAAATATTCTCTTGGAGTTCAAAAATTCCCTTAAAGACCCTTATCATAACCTTCAAAGCTGGAGTTCTTCAGATTCAAATCCTTGCAATTGGACGGGTATAGGGTGTTTAGCTGATTTTAAGGTAACTTCGATTCGTCTTGATGGCCTCAGTTTGTCTGGTTCGTTATCTTCGATCATTTGTAAACTGCCTTACTTAGTCATGGTGAATATATCGAAAAACTTCATTTCCGGTCCAATTCCTGATGATTTTAATTGTTTTCGTAATCTAGAAACTTTAGACCTTTGCACAAACAGATTCCATGGAGAATTTCCTACCCAAATCTGCAATGTTACTTCCCTCAGAGAGCTTTATCTGTGTGAGAACTATTTATTTGGGGAAATCCCTGACGAAATTGGCAATCTAAGTTTACTCGAGGAGCTTGTCATTTATAGTAACAATCTAACCGGAATAATTCCTTCTTCCATTGGCAAACTGAAAACTCTTAGGATTATCAGGGCAGGTCGAAATTATTTATCCGGTCCTCTTCCTGCTGAAATCACTGAATGTGAGAATTTGGAAGTTCTAGGCTTGGCAGAAAATAAGCTAGAGGGTCCTTTTCCTATTGAGCTGCAAAAACTGAAGAATCTCACCAGCTTGATTCTTTGGAAAAATCAATTTACGGGTGAAATTCCTTCTCAAATAGGTAATTTCACTAGCTTGGAATTACTTGCAGTGCATGCAAATTCATTCACAGGAAGCATTCCCAAAGAAATTGGGAAGTTGTCTCAGCTGAAAAGATTGTACATGTACACAAATCAATTGAATGGAACGATCCCACCAGAACTTGGGAATTGTTCAAATGCTATCGAGATTGATCTTTCAGAAAATCGATTGACAGGAGTTATTCCAAATGACTTGGGTCGAATTTCTAATCTCCGTTTGCTTCATCTTTTCGAGAACCTCCTCCAGGGAAATATCCCCAAGGAGCTTGGAAAGTTGAAGCAGCTTAAGAATCTAGATTTGTCCATAAATAACTTGACCGGCTCAATTCCTATTGAGTTTCAAAATCTCAGGTTCCTTGAGAGTTTTCAACTTTTCGACAATATGTTTGAAGGTATCATCCCTCCATTTATTGGGGCTAATAGCAACCTCATTATCCTTGACATGTCCATGAATAATCTTGTGGGCAGGATACCTAAAAAAATATGCAGGTTTCAGAAATTGGTTTTTCTTAGCCTGGGATCAAACAAGTTGTCCGGGAACATTCCTCGTGGCTTAAAAACTTGCAAATCTCTCGAGCATCTAATGCTGGGTGATAACCTTTTTACAGGAAGTCTTTCTATTGAATTCACAAAACTTCAGAACCTTTCAGCTCTTGAGCTCTATCAAAACCGATTCTCAGGATTGATACCTTCGGAAGTGGGAAATTTTACGACCTTAGAGAGGCTGTTATTGTCGAATAACCATTTCATCGGCCAAATCCCTCCCGAGATTGGGAAACTTGTAAAGCTCGCTGCATTCAATGTATCGTCCAACAGGTTCTTTGGAAGCATTCCTCAAGAATTGGGAAATTGTTTAAAGCTCCAGAGGCTTGATCTTAGCAGGAACTGGTTTAGTGGCTCTATTCCAGGAAAGCTTGGCGTGCTAGTGAATCTGGAATTGCTGAAACTATCAGATAACACTTTCACGGGACCAGTACCGGGAACTTTAGGGGGACTAGCTAGATTGACAGAATTGCAAATGGGTGGAAATTTCTTCTCGGGGAACATTCCAGTGGAGCTAGGTAGATTAACTTCTCTTCAGATTGCTCTCAATATCAGTCATAACAATCTCAGTGGATCAATCCCGGGTAATTTGGGTAATCTGCAGATGCTAGAATCACTTTACTTGAATGACAACCAGCTTGTTGGTGAAATTCCTGGTTCAATAGGAGCGCTAATGAGCCTAAATGTATGCAATCTTTCTAATAATAATCTGGTGGGAACAGTGCCAAACACTCCGGTTTTCCAGAGGATGGATTCCAGCAATTTTGCAGGGAACAATGGATTATGTATATTAGGTTCAAATCATTGCCATTCATTTTCAGCCCCTACATCTGCTCCAAATCCTAGTTGGTTGAAAAAAGGTTCCAAAGAAAAAATAGTCAGCATTGTTTCACTTACTATCGGCCTGATCTCATTAACTTTTATTGTGAGTGTTTGTTGGGCTATAAGGCACCGTAAACCTTCTTTCGTTTCACTTGAAGATCAACCGAAACCGGATGTATTGGATGGCTATTACTTTCCTAATGAAGATTTCACATATATGGACCTTGTTGAAGCCACGGGGAATTTTTCAGACAGTGCTGTCATAGGACAGGGAGCCTGTGGCACTGTCTACAAGGCTGTAATGACCAATGGTGAAGTGATTGCGGTTAAAAAGTTGAAATCCAGAGGAGAAGGAGCCAGCTCAGACAACAGTTTTTGTGCTGAAATTTCGACTTTGGGAAAGATTAGGCACAAAAATATTGTGAAACTCTACGGATTTTGCTACCATCAGGACAACAATCTTATCTTATACGAATACATGGCAAATGGAAGTCTTGGAGAAGTACTTCATGGGAAGGAGACAGATTGTATGCTTGATTGGAATGCCCGATATAAAATTGCTCTTGGTGCTGCAGAGGGGTTATGCTATCTTCACAATGACTGTAAACCTCAAATCATTCATCGCGATATTAAATCGAACAACATTTTGCTTGATGAATATTTCGAGGCACATGTTGGAGATTTTGGCTTGGCAAAGTTGATCGACTTCTCCTCCTCAAAATCAATGTCTGCTGTTGCCGGTTCATATGGCTACATTGCCCCTGGTAAGAATATTATTTACAAGATTCTGATAAAATCTTTCTTTCACTATCTGAAAAATTATAATGATTAATTGACGTTCGTTTTTCTTGTTTCAGAATATGCTTACACAATGAAAGTGACAGAGAAATGTGATATCTATAGTTTCGGGGTAGTTTTGTTAGAACTGATCACTGGAAGGTCCCCTGTCCAATCCCTTGATCAGGGTGGCGACCTAGTAACCTGGACGAGAAGATCAATTTCTAAATTAGTATCATCTGACATATATGATCAACGGATTGATCTTAACGAGAAAAGGACAATCAGAGAAATGTCTTTAGTTCTTAAAATCGCATTGTTCTGCACCAACACATCCCCACTCAACAGGCCTACCATGCATGAAGTCATTGCAATGCTGATCGACGCCAGAGAGTCAGCAAGTGATTCATTAACATCTCCAACATCAGAAACTCCCTTGGAGGAAGATGAGTTCAGTTAAGGTACTACAATATGCTCTCTGTCCTCTTAAATTTCGTTCGTTTCTCTATATATCCATGCAACTATGTCTATGAGCTCGTATGAAGTGAACCAGCCATGACAGTCAGTTCCATGGATGAAGTTCATACGACAGCACAATAAATTTTACTCTCTTTTACTTTAATACTATCGAGTATCATCCACGATATCTTAAGAAGCACGATATATAGGTAATTCGTTATTTTGGGATGATTGATTTTCAATTTCCAGGTTTTGTGCAGCTTTAGGGTGTCATTAGAAGAGAAGGGGCTTTCACAATTTTATTTATTCTTCTTCCTTGTTGGATAATGCACCAAGAAACTCTCCTCTTGGAAGCCTGCCCTGCCTGATAAGAAGCTGGAAGCAGAGTCAAATCACCTTACTTTTAGACTATTTGTAATAAAAAGGCTTATCATAATTACCCCATTCATTCAGAAATAAACATTTTTGTCATTATTGTTTTCCAATGATGTGTTTAGTCTAGTTTAAGTTTTTAGACGATATAGTTTAAACAAGTTTCTAGAGATCAGATGGAATAGAACAATGTAGATCATGTTTGGCTGGGATTAAAATGATATTTTTTATGACGTATAATGTATTAATGAATTAAGGTGTATTATTTTTTAGGTACGTTTAATTAGAATCATAAAATATTATATGTTTATATTTAACATCTTGTTTTTGTTTATAAATATAAATTGATAATGTTCCATTTGTTGATATTTAAATTACTTAATTATAATGTATAATATTAATGAAAAATTAAAATTATTATTACAAATTCTTTAACAAATTTTAGGTTAAAATTTATGCTAGCGTATATATTCAGAATTATGTATGCATTAAAACTTTAAATATTAATGTATTATCAAAAGGAACAAATTAAATTGAAACCGAATGTAAAGAAAATAAAAATCAAATCAAATCAGGTTTTTTTTTTTCACAATGACATTCCGTTTGTAAAAATTTCATCTTTTTTCTTGGCGAAGACATTTGAGGTACATTAATTTCAATCTAAAAGTTTGTTTGACACATAATTTTTCAAGCTTAGTTTTCAGATCCGACCCATTCATTGACCCGGAAAAATCGTTGGGTAACCGGATCATGGTTCAACTGATGGATTATTGTTAGATTGCAATTTAAAAACATTTTTTTAGAATAAAAGACAACAATTTTTCTCTCTGTGTGTGTGTCTTTTCTCTGAAAGTTGTCACAAGTTAACTAGTTGCCAAAATGGTGGAGGATGCAATATTTCATTACAAGGGCCTAGTTTTGAATCACTTTCCTTGCATATTAAACAAAAATTTTTTTTTTTTCTCTTTGCTATGTAACAAATTGATTCACCTTTGAATTGGTTCCGATTTCTTATAAAACCATCCGATTTGAACGTTTATGGAGCAGTTCAACTGATTCTTGACCGATTTAATTGTTTAATGTACCAATTAGAGCAATCTAATCGGACCTATATCTGGTTTGCTCGTTCTCGAGTCGAATTAGCCGGTCCACTTTTAATAAATTATGTTTTCAAGTAATTTGTGTTTTTAAGATTGTGGAGTTACAAAGTAGGAAAAAATTACGAGTCTTACAGAATGTGTGTTGTGTTGAATATGATTTTGGTGTGGCAAACAAGGCTTTAGATGAAAGAAATATGGTTAAAAAAAGAGAGAGATGTGAAGCGTTTATAAACAATTTCCAAACATGCCTACTAGTCAACATTAATCAAATTACTTTTTAATTAAAACCAACAATTTATTGACTGAAATTATAATTTCGTTAAGTCTGTAGACGTTGAGAACTAATTTGATCGAAAACTTGTTGATTAACCGTGAATATGGATATTAGATTGATTAATTAGAATACTTTAGTGGAAATTACACGGTGCCTATTTTTAAAGTTTGCATTTCTTAAATCATATTTCAAGTTTAATATTTTAAAATTCAGATTATAATGAATATTTAATATTGTAGTAAATAAATATTACTAATTAAATCGACCCATCTCCAAATCATTCTCTCTCTCTCTCTCTTACCATTTTGATCTCTTCTCAGGCAATAAACTACCCATCTCGGCGGCACTGTGAGAGCCCTGCTACGATGACGCCGCCATCAGAGAAAGAGCGTCTCCATAGCAACAACATTTTGTCGCTTTTCTCTCTATCGTCGATTTTGGCTCTACCATGCTTTCCTATGAAGCACTAATCCGCATGTCACTGTGCAGTGTTTGTCGCGATAATCACCATGGTTCTAAGGGTGGTTGGGTGGCGGCGACGATTCTGTTAGATTTGGTGGTGTCTGTGGTTTTTATTAGTAGCGGTGGTGGCAGATCTTTGTTGTTGGGATGGGTTTTGTTGGATCTAACGATAGACCTAGTGGTGGTGGATTTGGCGGTGGCAATAGTGCTTTTGTAGTTAAAAATGATGGGTGTTGATTTGTTTGATATGGCAATGTTGCTGTCGAGAAGTGATGGTGGTGGTTTTGGCGATGGTGTGACTGGAGGTAGTGGTAAAGTGGTGAACACAAGTTTTAGTGATAGTTGATTGTAGGGATGTTGAAAGGGTCAAGCCGCTCGTCAGCTCGATCGCTCGACTCGTCGAAATAGGGTTCATGGACGGCTCGAGCTCGTAAAATCATGAGCGTGAGCCAAGCGGCCTCGTTGGGAGTCGGCTCGCCTTGAAGACGAGTCGCTCGTGGGCTCGTTGAAACGAGCCACGAGCCGCTCAGCTCATGACTCGTTATTTATAGTGATCAAAACGGTCATTGAAATTTTTTATTTTTTATTTTTTCCCTTCTATTGTAAATACCTTAACTCCCATTTTTTTCATATCAATTACTCAATCACTATTTCAACTCTCTCAACTCTATTTTATTATATCAATTATCGAGTTTGTACTCTCTTGTGCTGCAAAATATACAATATCGATTCAATTTTTACAATTTATTAGTTACAATTTCAATTAATCTAAATCTCAATTCTTACAATCTCACTACATTTATATTTTTCTAGTTATTATATTTGAATTTCATCATAAACAATCAAACCAATGGATCAACACTCATTTGTTGAGAGCTTATTCAATACGGGATGTGGCCACATCATGGCGAATCGCCTAGGACGTCACAAAATCAATTTTCAAATGAATTTGTCGGTCTAAATGACATACCTATACTTGAAGATATTCACATTCACGGTTAGAGAAGCCACAATTCAATTGATTTGGATGATATTAACGTTCCCGAAGTGGAACATGAGGACGAAGATGTCGAATTAAACATCCCAAATGCAAGAGGAAAGCGACGGGTCAAAAAACAAGCAAAATGTTTGGATCACTTTCAGTTGATTTCAACGGGAAAAGTCGTCGATGGCCTTGCAAAATCTAAAGCAGTATGTAAATACTGCCAACAAAGATTGGCATGACAAAAGAAATTGGTATCACACATCTCAATCGTCCTACAAAGTATGTGCGGTCAGACATGGACTTTTTCCAACTAATCAAACACAATTGCAATTTGGCAATTCATGTGCCGATTCTACGACTTCATCCCTATCCACGTGGGTGTATTCAGTGGACAATACTCGAACCAAAATGGTGAAATTTGTTGTCGCCACTGAATTGCCTCTGGCTATTGCAGACAACCAACACTTCGTCTCGTTCATGAAAGATATCTGCAACCAAGGTCGTTGGGGTAAGTCAAAACACTTTTCGTGCCGATACAATACAATATTTCAATAATTCAAAAAAATAATTAATTATGGCTTTACAACAATATGAAGATGTTATATCTTTAACTTCTGATATATGGGAAGAGGTTAATAAAAAAACATATATAGCTGCAATCGCACACTATATAGTCCCACTTTGGTACATGCAAAAAAAATATTGTTTTTAGAATTATTGAGTTTCCTCACAATGTTAATAATATATAGAATGTTATTATCAGTGTTGTTAGAGAATATAATTGCAAGACTAAAATTCGGCCTTTTACTTTTGATAATGCTAGTGTTAATAAAGTAGTTGTCGATAAATTGTGTAGGACACTTCAACCTGATTTTGGTGGGTATTTGTTTCATATTCGTTGTGTGTGTCATATTTTGAATTTAATTGTGTAAGATGACTTAAAACATATAAATGAACTTCAAATGATTACGAATGCATTAGTATATATTACGATCTCTCCTAGTAGAAAGTAAGCATTTGAAGATTTTTGTGCCGAACTAGGGATGATGACTGCTAAAACATTTGTCTAAAACCAACAATTTATTGACTGAAATTATAATCTCGTTAAGTCTGTAGACGTTGAGAACTAATTTGATCGAAAACTTGTTGATTAACCGTGAATATGGATATTAGATTGATTAATTAGATGACTTAAAACATATAAATGAACTTCAAATGATTACGAATGCATTAGTATATATTATGATCTCTCCTAGTAGAAAGTAAGCATTTGAAGATTTTTGTGCCGAACTAGGGATGATGACTGCTAAAACATTTGTTAGCGATGTAGAACATAGATGAAATTCTACATACTTGCTATTAAAGTCATGTGAATGTTTCGAAAATTTAATAACTGATTTTCATAACAATAGACACATTAGAAGTGATGACGATGGTATGTTAAATGAATCCGATTGGGTTTTAGCTTTAAAAGTTAAACGATTTTTGAAATTTTTTTATGAGACTACAAAAATTTTATCCGACGTTTATTATCCCACAAACTGTATGGTGCTTGAACGCCTTTATATAATTGCAAGAACATTCCATAAATATAAAAATGATCCTACTTTTAGTGAAATTATAATTGTTATGGACTTAAAGTTTAGAAAATATTGAGAAGAATTGCCTATATTATTTCCTTTAGCATGCACAATGGACCCCCGATATAATATTTCGGGAACTAAATACGTAATTGATAAAATCAATAAAGTCTTAATATTTGATACACCTAATACTAATAAGAATTTAAAGTAAACATTATGTGGAAAGAATGGGTGCGAATGTTAGTCGGGTACCCTCTGCACCTACTTTTTCAGATGAAATTGAAGAAGATAATGCCGAAATAATGAATTTATTTCAAGGTATTAATACATTTAGATATGATGCAACTGTAATGTGTTCATCTAGTGTCATGTCGTCTACATTTGTATCTCATCAAATATCGACCGAAACTCAAAAATGCGATGCCTACTGAATTAATTGATTACTTCAATCATAATATGCCAACAGATAGAATAATTAAAAAAAGTTCAGAATAAGTAATTGAATTTTGACGAAAGTATGAAAGACATTGGCCAATTGTTTCTGTAATTGCGAAAGATATGCTGACACCTTCGATCAACATTGTTACTTCGGAGTCTACTTTTAGTGCAGGTAAAAGGGTTTTGGCCGATATTTGGAGCCGACTAAAAGAAGATGTTTTGAAAGTGTTAATGTGCGTGAAGGATTATCAGGACGCTCATTTTTTACTATAAAATAAATACGCTGAAATTGCATGTCGTCAAGTAAGTGATATTTGATTTAATTATATCAATCAAAATTTCCTTATTTTTTAATCTTTAAATTTAATTTTATTTAAAAAATTATACATGTTACAACAAGTTGTTCGTGTACAATTTTTAACTCCACATACTTAAAATTGATGTAGCCGGTCCCAAGTTCGGATAAAGAAGGAGGGTTTACATTTTATCTATTTTAAAAAGAAATACAAAAATATATTTTTTGTAAATGTATTTCAAAAAATAATTCGTCTTCATTATATAAATATTTTATACTTTATAAAAAATATTACAATATGATATAAATAAAAAAAATAAAAAAGTGTTTTCTTTAAATTATTTGTATTTTTTTAACAATTTTTATTTTTTAAAAAGTATTTTTATTACATTATTTATGTTTTTCTCTATTTAAAAAAAAAAGGACCAGCCCACGAGCCAAAACTCGACTCAGCCTACGAGTTCGGATGAGCCACGAGCTCGTGGGCCGAGCTGAGCTCGCCCAAAATCAACGAGCCGAGCCCAAACTCAACTCATTGAAAACAAGCCACGAGTGCAAGCCGAGCTCGTGAGATTAAGGGTCGAGCTGAGCATTGCCACCACTAGTTGATTGTGACTAATAAACAATATAAAATAGATAAATTGTAACCAATAAATAATATGTGACCTAAAAATTTGAGTTTTGATTTATAAAATTTGTGATCGATAAATAAAATGTGGTCTATAAAATTTTTGATTTGTAAACGAAAAATAATTCGAGATTAATTAATTCGTTCGTTTATGACCAAATGGTACAGAAATTGTGACATTAATATATTTAATTAATAAAATATTTAATTAAAATCTGATTTTGAAATTTTAAGCCTTGTTTCTTAGTTTTGAAATGTATCATAGTTAATCTCTTAGATGTGTCCACAACCATCCAATTAAGAAACCTATATCTAATCTTTAAACAAGCTAAAAATCCGGAATCTGCAAAAAATCCTAATTATTCCTAACTAAAATTCTAATTTTAAGTAAAAATTAATAGTAATTGGTACAAAATGTCCTTACCCTTCAAGATTTTTGTGGAAGTCCTTACCTTTCATTTTTTAACAATTTGACCCTTACCTTTGCCTTTTATTGCGCAAAACGTCCTTCCGTCCACCCTCTGTTAAAATGCACCGTTAAATCAAAGAAAATGGGATTTTTATAATCAAAAGGCAAGGTAAAGAACGTCCAAACACATTTCTCTTCACTGGCTTCACTCCAGCCCCTTCATTACGCATCAACCTATTTTCTGGCAAAGGAGACGATGCGATTTCTTCACCCAGTGGAACCCATGTTTTGTGCATTACATTCAGTGTCATCTCCTCTACAATCATCACCGCCTATGCCGCACAAAACAAGCACGCAGTGAGGCTTCTTCAAGCGAGCGAAGGTAAGATATTTTTGACTTGCGTTTTTATGATTTCGATTTCTTTCGATTTTTTGCATGATTGGGTGTTCTTCATTGAGTTTTCTAGTGTTTACTATTGTTATGCAGGTATATACTCCTTCCATGAGCAACATGTTTCATCTGATTTTGAGGGACCCTGGAAATGACCCACCCATTTACGGTATATCTTCAATCTACTCATTTCTACGTGCATTAACCTAGTAGTGATGAGCATTCGCCCAATTTTATTGTGGGCAACCTCAATGAACGAGTTTCTGTACATTTATATTTTTACAGTGCATTTTAATCTGCAACAGAACAGTAAGCCTTCAAGAATGTGTGCAATTGAACTAGTTATCATTTTTAACTTTCTAGGTGTTTCACAAATCACAGTGTATTGAATAATCATTTTTGAACTTCTGGACGTGTGAGAGTTGTGTGTTTCCAAAGTCCACACATGAGAATTGGTGATTGTTCTGCTATTTTAGTTTCAAGAAGCTGTTGAAGTGTGAGAGTTGTGTGTTTTTGAACTCTAATTCAATTTTTTTGGTTGCGAGTTTCTATTGCATTAATTTCTTCCAAAACTCAACAATTTATTGCTTGATTTTGGTTTTTAAATTTCCTACCATTTGCATGCAGGTTGTAATTCTCCATATTTTACCGTTGAAGTACATCACGAAGGCAAAATTGCTAAAAAGCCAAATAATTTAGTGCATGAAGGGGGGTTTGTGCTTTTCGTTGATTTTTTTCGTGCTACATGGTTTACGAAAGAGAATTTGATGAAATTCTTACGTGCAATTGGAAATGAAATGGCGTGGGAATTTTATTATAAGAAGCAAAGGATGAGTTTAGAAAAGGGGTTGATGAGATTGGGGAGTGAAAGGGATATTGAGGGAATGCTTAGGGATAGGGAGGGCCATTCAGTATTACAGCTATACGTTGTAGCCCCAATACAATTATATGCATTGTCGTTGCATGCGCATGAAGTTGATGACGACCAACCATTTGAAGGTTGTTATGTACCAAGTGTTGAAGAGAACAAAGGAGCGGAGCCTGATGTTACTTGGCCAGATCATTTTTTTTTAGGACAATGCTGACGATTGTGGTCACAGTACGAGGAAAGCTTACGATACCATTACAACAAAGAGGCAAATGTTGGTGATATGAGTGCGGGAGTGGATGAATTTGAAGTTGTGGTTGAAGCTGTCAATGAAGAACAAGGTGGGGGACAGGAAGTTGAAGGATTGGTGGAATCTGATTACGAGATGGACAATGAGCCTGTAGCTACTGGTGAAAAAGGGAGTCAATGGGTTAATTTTGATTTCGGCTTTGGTGTAGCAGATGCACAGTAGGTTAGAGATTCGGATACCGACTGTGGAGACTCCAATGATTTAAGAAGCGTTCATAGTGAAGAGGAGGGCAGGGCTTGTAATGATGCTTTCAACGTAAAGACAGATATGGAGGACCCAATGTTTAAAATAGGTTGGTCAAAAATTTTATTTACTGCAAATTAAATGTATTATATAATTTCTTTTATGGAATTGAAGGCCTTAATAATTTTTTGTTATTATGCAGGCTTGGCATTTGAGTCGAAGGCCATCTTGAAAGCTGCAATCACTGCACATTTGGTTAGTAGAAATCGAGAGATCAAATACAAGAAAGATAATGCATATAGACTAAGAGCCATATGTAAAGAGGATTGTCCATGGTTGATATATGCTACCAAGGAGCATAAGAAAACAAGCTTTGTGATTAAAACATTTATCGAAGAGCATACTTACCCTATGGTGTATAAAAACTTTAGAGTGAGCTCAACCTATCTAGCCGATAGGTATATATCTGACTGGAGGGCTGAATCAAACATGTCAGTTAATACATTCATGGAGAGGGTGAAAAGGGATGGTTGTGACATCTCACCTTGACAAGTGTACAGAACAAATGAGAAGGCACTTGAAAAAATTCGAGGTAGTGTGGTTCACCATTACAAAGTACTATGAGATTATTGCGAAGAGTTGAAGAGGACAAATATCGGAACAACTGCTTTGGTTAAAGGGTATGCTGGTGATTTCAGACGGATGTACATTTGCCTTGGAGCATTGAGGGATGGTTTCGTTAGGGACGGTAGAAGGTTCATTGGGTTAGATTGTTGCTTTCTAAAGATAGAGCATGGTAGGCAATTGTTATCTGCAGTTGGCGTGGACGCAAATAATGGTATGTATCCGATGGCATATGCAGTTGTTAAGGTTGAGAATGGGGATAGCTGGAGATGGTTTCTGGGGTTGTTGAAGAATGATTTGCACATACACAACAGTCGGCATTGAACATTCATTTTCGATAAACAAAAGGGGTTAGTTAATGCAATTGAGTTGTTGTTTGAGAATTCAGAGCACCGAACATGTGTTCAACTTTTAAACAACAATTTCAGTGCCTCACACAAGGGATTGGCTTTGAAGAATTATCTGTGGGATGCAGCCAGAGCAACTACTGTGTCACAATGGCTTCAACACATACAGCGGATGTTGGACTTGGATCAGGCTACGTATGAATGACTTGAATCAAAACCAGCATCTCATTGGAGTAAATCCCACTTCAAAGAGGGAAATAAATGTGACATGATTCTCAACAATTTATGCGAATCATTTAATAGTACAATTGTGAACGCAAGAGAGAAGCTCATTTTGACCATACTAGAGGAGATTAGGATTTATTTGATGAAGAGAATTGTTGCCCATCGAGAGTCCTCTGATCGGTGGATAGCAGTAGTTGGCCCTAGAATTCAAAAAATTATGGACAAGAACAGTGGACTTGCAAAGGTTGAATGGGCTGACTATGTCGACAATGAAAGGTTTCAAGTTCGACACAATGCGGGCATCGTATTAAACGCCATGGACTTAAGGGCAAGAACGTGCACATGTC
>NW_019231273.1:0-174 GCF_002742605.1 Olea europaea var. sylvestris
CCCCGACGCGGTTTTTGTTCACGATCAACAAGTCAAATTTTAGCAAATTTCGACACAGTCGCGAAAAATGACGAAATTTCCCCGAGCGTGGTTTTCGTTTCCGATCAACCTGTCAAATTCTGGCCAATTCCGACACAGTCGCGAAAAATGACGAAATTGCCCCCGGCGCGATTT
>NW_019231273.1:278-2920 GCF_002742605.1 Olea europaea var. sylvestris
GCCCACGGCGCGATTTTTGTTCCCGATCAACCAGTCAAATTTTGTCCAATTCCGACACAGTCGTGAGAAATGACGAAATTGCCCCCGGCGCGGTTTTTGTTCCCGATGAACCTGTCAAAATTTAGCCAATTGCGAAACAGTCGCGAAAAATGACGAAATTGCCCCCAACGCGGTTTTTGTTCCCGATCAACCTGTCAAATTTTAGCCAATTCCGACACATTCGCAAAAAATGACGAAATTGCCCACTGCGCGGTTTTTGTTCCCGATCAACCTGTCAAATTTTGGCCAATTCCGACACAGTCGCGAAAAATGACGAAATTGCCCCCGGCGCGGCTTTTGTTCCCGATTAACCTGTCAAATTTTAGCCAATTCCGACACAGTCGAGAAAAATGACGAAATTGCCCCTGGTGCGGTTTTTGTTCCAGATGAACCTGTCAAATTTTAGCCAATTCCAACAAAATCGCGAAAAATGACGAAATTGCCCCCGACGCGATTTTTGTTTCCGATCAACCTGTCAAATTTTAGCCAATTCCGAAACAGTCGAGAAAAACGACGAAATTGCCCTCGGCGCGGTTTTTGTTCCCGATCAACCTGTCAAATTTGATCCACTTCCGACGCAGTCGCGAAAAATGACGAAATTGCCGTCGGCGCGATTTTTATTTCCGCTCAAACTGCCAAATTTCAGCCAATTCCGACACAATCGCAAAAAACGACGAAATTGCGCCCGCCGCGATTTTTGTTCCCGATCCGGTCAACTTGTCAAATTTTCGTTAATTCCGACACAGTCGCGACAAATGACGAAATTGCCGTCGGCGCGATTTTTATTTCCGCTCAAACTGCCAAATTTCAGCCAATTCCGACACAATCGCAAAAAACGACGAAATTGCGCCCGCCGCGATTTTTGTTCCCGATCCGGTCAACTTGTCAAATTTTCGTTAATTCCGACACAGTCGCGACAAATGACGAAATTGCCGTCGGCGCGATTTTTATTTCCGCTCAAACTGCCAAATTTCAGCCAATTCCGACACAATCGCAAAAAACGACGAAATTGCGCCCGCCGCGATTTTTGTTCCCGATCCGGTCAACTTGTCAAATTTTCGTTAATTCCGACACAGTCGCGACAAATGACGAAATTGCCGTCGGCGCGATTTTTATTTCCGCTCAAACTGCCAAATTTCAGCCAATTCCGACACAATCGCAAAAAACGACGAAATTGCGCCCGCCGCGATTTTTGTTCCCGATCAACCAGTCAAATTGTAGCCAATTCCGACACAGTCTCGAAAAACGACGAAATTACCCCAGGCGCGATTTTTCTTTCCGATCAACCTGTCAAATTTCAGCTAATTTTGACACGATCGCAAAAAATGACGAAATTGCCCCCAGCGCTGTTTTTGTTCCCGATCAACCAGTCAAATTGTAGCCAATTCCAACACAGTCACGAAAAATGACGAAATTACCCCCGGCGCTGTTTTTGTTCCCGATCAACCAGTCAAATTGTAGCCAATTCCAACACAGTCGCGAAAAATGACGAAATTGCCCTCGACGTGGTTTTTGTTCACGATCAACAAGTCAAATTTTAGCAAATTTCGACACATTCGCGAAAAATGACGAAATTTCCCCCAGCGCGGTTTTCGTTTCCGATCAACCTGTCAAATTCTGGCCAATTCCGACACAGTCGCGAAAAATGACGAAATTACCCCCGGCGTGGTTTTTGTTCCCGATCAAGCTGTCAAATTTTAGCCAATTCCGACACAGTCGCGAAAAATGACGAAATTGCCCCCGGCGCGGTTTTTGTTTCCAATCAACCTTTCAAATTTCAGCCAATTCCGACACAGTCTCGAAAAATGACGAAATTGCCCCAGGCGCGATTTTTGTTTCCGATCAACCTGTCAAATTTTAGCCATTTTTGACACGATCGTGAAAAATGACGAAATTGCACCCAGCGCTGTTTTTGTTCCCGATCAACCAGTCAAATTGTAGCCAATTCCAACACAGTCGCGAAAAATGACGAAATTACCCCCGGCGCTGTTTTTGTTCCCGATCAACCAGTCAAATTGTAGCCAATTCCAACACAGTCGCGAAAAATGACGAAATTGCCCCCGACGCGGTTTTTGTTCACGAACAACAAGTCAAATTTTAGCAAATTTCGACACAGTCGCAAAAAATGACGAAATTTTCCCCAGCGCGGTTTTCGTTTCCGATCAACCTGTCAAATTCTGGCCAATTTCGACGCAGTCGCGAAAAATGATGAAATTACCCCCGGCGTGGTTTTTGTTCCCGATCAAGCTCTCAAATTTTAGCCAATTCCGACACAGTCGCGAAAAATGACGAAATTGCCCCCGGCGCGGTTTTTGTTTCCAATCAACCTTTCAAATTTCAGCCAATTCCGACACAGTCATGAAAAATGACGAAATTACCCCCGACGCGGTTTTTGTTTCATATCAACCTGTCAAATTTTGGCAAATTTCGACACAGTCGCAAAAAATGACGAAATTGCCCCCGGCGCGTTTTTTGTTCCCGATGAACCAGTCAAATTTTAGTCAATTCCGAAACAATCGTGAAAAATGACGAAATTGCCCCCGGCGCGGTTTTTGTTCCCGATCAACTTGTCAAATTTTAGCCAATTCCGACACATTCGCGAA
>NW_019231274.1:0-2920 GCF_002742605.1 Olea europaea var. sylvestris
AAAAAAAAAAAAAAAAAAAAGAAAAAAAAAAAAGGAATTTCGACCAAAAGCTCTTATACCAATTGATACGGATCCCTTTACAGGATGTACATTGGAACCCAAAATTAGACTTGATATAAACCCCCCAAGAAACCTAAAATCAGAGTTAGAATCTTGTTTCAATGATTTCTTGAATCAAGAACCAAAGTTTGAAGGATTGAACACTACAAAGATTGAAAATCCAGGATATGTTTTGAATAGTTCAATTAAGAACTACATTGAAAGCGAGTCCTCTCTTTATTATTAATCACTCAAATCATACTTTTAATTGTTATACAATGATAAAGCCTTATATAGGTAGACAAAAGAATTCCTTATTTACTCAAAATAATAATAATAATAATAATTAGAGTTCGAGTCAAAATGTAAAACAAAATCCCGTCTTCCATTCGGATAACCATACGTGTACACAGTATTGTCCATTGCGTGAGCATGGTATAAGTAATTTGGCCTCGGATTTCGAAAATTTAGATATTGCATGGGGAAGGAAATTAATTCCATGCGTGGGCATGGCTTCCTCGATCTTCTTAATTAGAATCAAATGCACTAACGTTGGTTTTTACTCTATGTGCATCTTGAAGGTCGATGGCTTGCTTGCTGTGCTTGAACTCTCGATTCACGTAGCTAAAACGAGTCCTTGCATGACTTAATTTTCTTTGCTCTTATCTTATTATTGGTCCATCTGGAATATGTAAAGCATCATTGCTATCTCTGCTAGTCTATTCTTCGTGATACACATCATTTCAAAACTTTGATATGTTCTCATTTTCATGCTATTTTCACAATTATATGATTTCATCCTATAAAACTGTTAAAAACAAAACTTAATAGGTGTCGACTCTAACACTTGTAATGCAAGTAAATGTAATAGAATACAAACCTAAATAAGTGAGAAATATACTCAACAAACTTCATAAGACCTCTATTGGCAACTCAATCTTATCTTGTATATCTTTTGTTTTGCAAGAATAACGTCATTGGAAACCAAGAATTAAGAATATTGAATGATTTTCGCAAATTTGGAGTTTTGATATCGATATAGTGAGTTATTTGATGTATCGGCTTTTGTTCAAATGTTAAGCACATGAATGCATTCAAGAACTTGCTTAGTCGCAATTGAGCTAAACGAATTCCAAATTAACCAAAAAGTCTAGCTTCATTCAAAAAATTATCTACCAAGCCGCAGTCGTGGCTATACTTACAATTTTGCTACACAAACAAGGCCGATGTGGCCCTGTTCGTTCAACGTTATTGCTATTTTGCTGTACTCAAATCATTCAGGCTCAATCATTAAGGAAAGAGTTTTGCTACATGAATCAGGCCATGTTGGCCCGGATTTTGGCCCTTGTCACTGTTTCGCGCGGGTTAGTCGCTAACAATTAAAAAGGATCAGACGAATGTGTAAGGGACAAACCTCTTGAGACAAAGTCCCAAAAAGGGGTGTTCTTTTATTGGCGATGACTTTACAATTGGAAATAAAAGAAAACAACGTGCCTCCAAGGGGCGCAAGCACACGAGTTACTGAAAGAAAAGTATTTAAGTCTAAAAACTAAGGAAATGAAAATTACATATTCTCTGTTTGAGAGTTTTGGATTCAGTCTTTTGCTTTTATGTCCTTTCTCCTTTTTATACTTCATAGACGATCTCTTTGTGATTAACTACTCTCAAAACTGCTTGATCGTCCTATAACTACCCACTTTCTTCGTAGTGGTCATTTTGTCATGAAAACTGCATTTTAACTGCTGCCATTACCTTTCATCGTTCAACCGCTTTCGATTGAATTCCTTGAGTCGTGGAACGTGATAGGGCTGCTTTAACAACTGTCTTGGTAACTGCATTTCTTGATAATCACGACGCGTTATGTCTGTTGATACCTTGGGCGACTTGAAGGTTTGGGCGAGAATAGAATAACAGCTCTGGGCGACCGCAGGACACTCTATTCGTTCAGATTCTGGGCGACTTGCAAACTTGGGCGATGGCGTTACTGCATTCTTGGGCCCCCTTATTTGGGCCTTCACGACGCGTTATGTCTGTTGATACCTTGGGCGACTTGAAGATTTGGGCGAGAATAGAATAACAGCTCTGGGCGACCGCATGACACTCTATTCGTTCAGATTCTGGGCGACTTGCAAACTTGGGCGATGGCGTTACTGCATTCTTGGGCCCCCTTATTTGGGCCTTCACCTTGATTCGTTCGATTGGACTTCGTTCTTTGGGCTATCTGATTTGGGGATCCTCCAATTGGGCTTTACTCCTTGGGCTGTTCGATTTGGGCTGAATTTTTATGTGTCAACAATTACCCCCCAATTTGGCAGAATTAATAATACTTATTGAATTTTGCCATATTCACTTCGTGTTTCCAGCAACGTTCGAAATTCCCAAGAATTTCAATCATTGTTTCCTTCTATAACTTGAAAATGTGCGTCGTTTTGCAAATCCTTATAAACCCCAAACACAATATTTCACTGCTACCAAACCATGCCTCATATTTTTTGCGTCTCTTTCACGATTCACTGTTCATCTTTTGCTTCCTTGTTACGTAACCCTGAAAAGCTTCGTTTCTTCTCCAATGGCTACTTCACAATCTCAAGCTAGCGACTCCTTTAGTTTTGATGACTTTCAGAGCCTTCTGAGTCGCCCATACATAACCCCAAGTTTTCTCGCACCCACCGACGTTGGACGTAATGAGTTCTATTTGGGTCCTTTCTTCAACAATGCAGAGGCAGTTGAACAGGCGGCGATGGGTTAGCTATTTCCCTGCACTCAGGGTCCTCCATTCCTGAACTCTCTACCGCTGGGGCCACTTCGCAAAAGAGGTATTCGCACTTGACCTAAATCTGATGTAGCTTTTCGTAGGTGGCATGCTCGTCTTGTGGGTCAT
>NW_019231275.1:0-2920 GCF_002742605.1 Olea europaea var. sylvestris
GAGTAGGATAACAAAAGACAAAATTTTTTTTTTATTGTCATAGGTAAGAGCTTACATAATTTATATTTTTTTTAACTTGAACAAACATAATCACATACAATCACACTTATGTTCACATATTATTGAAACAAAAATATAAGAGACGTTAACATTTATATTGAAACAATATATTTCTTGACATTTAACGTGTAGTTCTCAATATTAAATGCCTGCTAATCTGGATACTTGACATTACATTTGTATAGAACGACATTTCAACTAAAGTATAGTATTTCTTCGCATTTCATTAGAACATTGACATCTCCTAGTCGATTATAGGAGATAATAAAGTTATAAACTGTTTTCAATATACAACCTTCTGAACATGCCACTAACATATAAACCACAAGTTTACATTCACAAAATATTACATACCACCATATAAACAAAAATATGCAAACCACTGTGTAAACCAAAATACATTTTACGTATCACGACATAAACCAAAATACACATTGAAAAACCACAATATAAACCAAAATATGCAAACCTCTAAATTCGAATCAACCTAAAATTCATATCCAATCACCATTATGTGCCGTCAATCAAAATACACAGACTACGCATCTCTCTTACCCCTCTTGCGACCAGATCGGGTGTATGGTGTCTTTGTGGTCGCACTAGCCTTCTTCAATCTCAACGATCGAGGTCTACATGTAAGTGGGTCAGCTGCTATCGAAGGTCCAAAAACGACGCTATCATGAGCCAGTTGATCATCAATGGTCACACCAACTGTAGGTACAATGGCTGGTATCTCTTTTACAATATCACCAGCAATGTATACTGACCCAAGTACTCCAACCCCACCTCCCGACGTTATGGACACATCAGGGATATTGCAAACAACTGGTTCGATTGCCTCTTCGACATCCTATCTGTCCGTAGAAATATTGGGAGTTAAAATATCGTGTTGGGGCTCGTCTCCACCGCGATTGTCATGACCAAATCCACCATACTCAATAGCAACATTGTGTTGCCCAATTTTTGTAGCACCTTCATCGAAGCACATTGATCTCATTAGTGACATGATTTCTCAAACCACACACATGACCTCCCAGATCATTTTGGAGACTAGCGGATCTTGTGTTCGTCTCTTCCCTCAAATTGTCCATCTTGCTCTCAAATGTCTCCCGTTGTTCATCCAAGATAGCTCTTATCTCATCTAAAGACACAGGCCTTTCGATGATCGGATCTCCATGCTCTACTTCTTTACCTTCAACATGATGCAAACCTCGATAATGAGGTCCACCTTTGTTGCCTTTCTGGAATTTATTTGATCGATGGTTGTTGTCATCGTTCCGTATGACATCATCTTCTTCAACTGGACAAGCTTGTATTTCTATTGAGTGAGCAACAAGATCATCTAGAATGGGGTCAGCTGCGTCTTCCAACGGAACTAGATCGACGAAGTACGACTGCAATTCTTCTGCAGCAGTTGCGCGCAGCGTTGCCCACAAGTGCACCTACAGGGGAAAGAAAAATAGGTGAAATGAAATATTATATATTGCGAAAGTGTAAGGCAATTACGTATGTATATTGCTTATATTCTCAAAAAAATCTGAATATGTTCGGGAATGAAATTGTTTTGTGCCAGACCACCACAACATCCTTGGGATATCGTCACAAGTCTTACTCGGGAATCGAGCTCCCAACTCCGGGATTGCCTTGTGCGTCCAAATCTGCATGACATTTATAACAGCAATAATCATATTTGGAGGTAAATAATAATGTACGATGAAATGAACTAAAATGAACCAAAATAGATGTATTCCTGGACATCAAGATGGAATTCGTACAGCGTGTAAGTCATCCTATCACAATCGTTCACTTTTGTCATGTTCGCCTTTCTTCCCATCCACGTAGCAATAATTTGATGAGAAGTTGAAAACATATCGTCCCCCATGGGTAGGCATTGAAGAAATTCAAGTCGTCTACGATGGAAAGAGTTGTATAATGTATTCCTACATTTCGATCTCTTGAATTAAATACCCTTTCAATAATTAGTGCCAACCCAAACTTGTAATGATCGTTACGGTTGACACATTTCATAAAAACTTTCTCCAGGTCGCTACAAGTTATCCGGACCATATTAGCAAACATTTTATCTTGTAGACGGGTTTTCTCTAGGACTTTGTCAACTTTGGTACCTTTAGGCACTGGACCGCACTTCAAGCCAGTAAATAGTGTGAACTCTGACAGTCCAAATCGTGCAAACCTTTGGTTCACCTTGAACCAAGCCTCAAACCGCTTTCAACAGACCACTGATCTGTTTATTATTTCATAAATTAATTGAGTGGATAGTTTCAGCTCTGGTAACCTTGCAACATGTCCTATACAACTCTCCTCCAACTAACGCTTTTGTTGTGAATCCAATTTGTTGAGGACAACTGATATGTATTTTGTGTTGCTCACCTGCAATACATGAGCTGGAACACGTTCTTCCTCCGAAATTTTATATCGATGTGTCATACTCATCTACAAATCAAAACAAATGAAAACAATACTTTAACAAATAGTATGAGAACGTACAAACGAAATCAAATATATCATTCTTGTTTATAATGCAGTAAAAGAAAAATGATTTTTACAATACAATGGTTTAATAAAATACCATATCTAAACTAAGCTATTTAATTGTTGAAATTAAAACAAACCTCGATTAATACCAAAATATTTTAAAATAGTTCATGTTATTGAAGCAAAAATAATGGGTAGTTTTAAAATCTTATACCCTGCTCAGTAGCAAATCCAGCACCAAAGTCCAGTTAGGGCGGAGGTTAACCATTATCTATTGACCGTTGACAATCAAAAACCATAATAGCCTGGTCGTTTATTAAAATTTGATTAAATAATATTAAAAGTTATTCAATATATATGTAAA
>NW_019231276.1:0-2919 GCF_002742605.1 Olea europaea var. sylvestris
CCTCGGGGTCCTCTGGTACCTCCTCCTCAATCGGAGGCTGAAGCCTTTTACTGGCATCCACTAGATCCTCCATTTGCTTCTTGCAGGAGGAGGAGGAGGCTTTCAGCGCCCGTGCCTCTGCCATCATCCTTTGGAAGGTCTTAAAGTCGGGGCGCACGGGTATCTTCTTGTTGAAGTTGTCTACAAGGAACAAACGATGAATTAGTAAAAGTGTAAAGAGTTCAGAAATATTTAAGGGTAAAGGCTTCGGAACAGTTACCTTGAGATGTCATCAGGTCGTGTGTAACGAAGTGTAGATTTTTTCTAATCAGCCGATGGTATGACCTCTTCTTCTGAGGCAGCTGATAGATGATGCAAAGGTGTCGAAGTCTTCAGAAGACAATTCGCACCGAGGGAGAGTACCTTCAAGAGAAATACAAATGTTAGTCACGATCCAAATCGAAGAGAAATATAAAGAAACGCAACTACGATACTCACTAAGTGTCGAGTACTTCGTGGGGACCGTAAGAGGTGCCAGAGGTCTCCCTCCATCGTGTCCCATCGTTCTGCGGCCCAACACGATGAGCTCTTTCACTCTTTGATGGAGCTTGACAGATCGAGCACGAATGGAGTATGGGAACCCCATGAAGTAAGGTAATACCGGCCTCGGGTCTTATCCTCCCCAGCTGTTACTTTAGGGATATAAAGGGTCTGAAAGATGGAGAAGGACATCTCAACGCCAAGTATCGCCTCTTTCCACAACATCCAGGAGCCCACCATTTGACTCCAGGAGTTCCGATTGAGTTGGATCGGAGCAAATCCATAAGACCTAAGTACCATCCTAAAGAAAGGGTGAATTGGAAGCCTAAGGTTGGCTCTAAGGATCACCTCACTTATGGCCACGCACCCCGACCTAGGGTAGCAGGCCCTCTCTTCAGGCTCGGGGAGGATCAGATTTATGCTATCATGCTATTTGGAATCCTATATTCTACCTTAAGTCTTCCTAGGTCGGCCTCCTTTAGTTTAGAGGGGTAATTCGACGCCCTCAGTGCACAGAAGTATCAACCAGGCTATCTGGCCTCTTCCACATACTCTCCCCCCCAAGTATCGCTTCGGGTATATCAGAGGAGGTCGCCACAATGGGCTCATCCATCCTCACTAATTCTAGCCCCCTCCCCGAACCAGAACTTTCCTCAGAAGCCATTTTTCAGAAACTTTCCCAAAAGTTATTGAAACTTGCGAATTCAGAGGTTTCCCCAACTAGAAATGGTCAGGAAATGGTGTAAGGTCGCCGAAAATTGATAATTCTCGTCGAAAATGCTCGAAAAATGCCGAAAATCGCGAATGATTTGAGAGCAAAGTGAGTTTTCTGTTTGCACAAGGATGAAAAGCTTTAAAGACGCTCAAAGTCTGCCTTTTATAGAACGCTCCAGCTGATCTCCACCGTTGGATTCAAATGCAATCAATCTAGGCCATCCGTCGCATCATCAATCTAGGCCGTTGAAATGAAATGTCAGATTTGATCTACGCCTAAGATCTTGCCGTGATCCTCACGCTCGCATAAAACACGTCACCTCGGTCACCACCAGTCGTCGACAATAAGTAGCCGCACTAGCCTTTTAAGGAAATGGGCATGGCACCCAACTGTCACATTGAAAAAAATGCAACAGCTGTCAAATTATTTAACATCAGATTAGTGATGGTAATTTGCCCCGCCCCGCCCCGATGGGTTGATGGGGCGGGGCAGGGTGGGGGTGCTGCCCCATCTCGAGTCGCGGGGCGGGGTTGCCCCTCCCCGGACTCGCCCCGTAAAAAAAAAAATTTACACACACTTGCCGTCTTGCGTTAAGTATTACACAATAACAATTAACACAAACACCATTACACCAAAGACGGCGGGCAAAAATTCCCATTTCCCCAATCCCCATTTCCCCCACAAACAATTGCCCTAATTTTTCAGTTTCCTCAATCCTCGATTCCTCGTTCGACTTGTATTTTCAAGCGCACAAAATATATTTTTGGTGGGGAGAAAAAGAGGTCCAGTAGGTAAGAACCAGGTCGGTCGGTTCTTGACGTTGTGAGAAAGGAGGTCGAGAACTGTGAGTCTCTGATAGTCTGACTGCCTCCAAGGTGAAGTTACCCTTTGGCCTTGCATTTTCCATTTTTATATTTTCATATGTATGTCTGTTGAAAGTGTTATACATGATACAGATATGCTATAAGTTGGATTTCGTGACTTTTTTTTTGTTGGTCATTTACATTTATTTGCTAGTATTTGGGCAAATCAGCCTTTGTGTGCATTTATGTTTGCAATTGGGGCACGAGGTAGAGGGTAAAAGAGGGAGGTGGTGGGTTTCTTGAGGTTGGTTTTGTTCTCCAGAATAAATTATTACACTGTGAGCTGATAAAGTATCGGCACATTTTAATCAAATATTCATAATTTTTTGATCCTATTCCATGAATCCTTTGCTTTTACAAATTTGTAAATCTACTTACTTTCTCTTTTCAACTGGTAAGGATGAAATGAAAATAATAAGTAAATTAATGAGCTTTTGAACATCTAGAATGTTTGAAATAGTCCTCATGAGCCAATTGTGCATCTTCAGTTGTGGTGCAGTGGTGCAATTCATGCTTTTTATCAGAGTGAAAACGTTGATTAAAAATATCAAAGCGAGTCACTACTTTTGAGTTTAAGGAACAGATAACTGAAGAAATGTTGGCAGAGATGACTTTTAGAATCTTTTAAACGAACTTCTTCTAGACACATGTTATTTGAGTCCAATCCTTTACTTCATCAATTGTTTAACAGATGATCTGTTTAACTTCTAGACAACAGAGAGTATATTTGCACATAGTTTATTTGCACATAGTTTAACTTCTAGACACATTGTTTAATAGATGATCAGTTGTTTCAATTTGTTTGGGGACTTTTAGTTTTTG
>NW_019231277.1:0-2919 GCF_002742605.1 Olea europaea var. sylvestris
TAGGACAAGTCCGAAGGGTACCGGCAAGCCGGAATATGCAAGTATGGGTTTGATTGTATTCTTTTGTGTGGTATTATCATGATGAAAATCCAAGCATGGTCTCTTGCTGAGTATTTCTTATACTCATAGTATGTTATGCTAAATTTTCAGATCCATGATCATTTGAATTGATGGAAGTTAGTTGGCTTACGCGATGATGGATTAAGGACAACGAAGTTTTGTACCGAAAGTTTTATTTTGTGTGTTTTGTTCGATGACAGTTTTTCCATCTATTTTTCTTATGGTATTATGTAAAAATATGAACATGACATGATGTATTATGGTATTAATAGTAAATTTTGTAATTATATCTTTCATGTTATGTTAAGAGACATTTTTGTAGTTTATTTTCCTTGCAAGAGACAAAAGGCAGAAACGGGACAGTTTCTGGAGTCAATTTCAAAATGATGTTTCTAACTCCATAAACGTCCATTTGAGATTCTAAAAATATTTCTGTTTTCCTCTTTAAGTCCTCTAAATATGGACGAAGTAATCACTCAATTTGGACATCTATGGCCTGAGTTATCTAGGTTTTAACGTCCAAAGGTCAATCTGGATCTCCTGTGTAATACTTCACTGTTTTCAGTAAAACGTCTATATCATATGATCTTGGAAAATTTTCATATTTTAACCTAGAAATCTACTTGAAATTATCTTTCTAATGCCACAAATTTCATGTAAAATGGAGTTGGGATGAATGTTATAAAAGTTGTCAAACTTGCTGCCCCAACTAACCTTGATAGTGCCGAGGCCGTATATGTAAAGTATAATTTATTGTTGACATGCACTTTTGTCAGCTATCAAATTTTATAAGAATTATTTTACCAAGTTGAAAATAAGTTCTTAACATGAAATACTTCTATTTAAGAGTATTTACATGTAACAAAGGCAGAAGCTATTATGTTTAGTACGTGACCCTCGAAGTTTTAAGTTCGGGGTGTCACACCATGCAATCTTACAATCTCTCTAATGTACAACTGCACCAGCTGATCTAGACTGAATGTCATTTTTACTGGAAGAAAATGAGCAGACTTTGTTAGACGATCCACTATTACCCATATAGCATTCTGTCCCCTTGCTAACCTTGGAAATCCTACAACAAAGTCCATTGCGATATTCTCCGACTTCCATTTAGGTATGTCTAATGGATTTAATAACCCTGTCGGTCTTTGATGTTTCACTTTAACTTGTTGGCATACTATGCATTTTGCCACAAATGAACCTATACTTCTTTTCATATTCCTCTACCAAAATGTATTTCGAAGGTCTCGATACGTTTTTGTACCACTGGGATGTGCGGCGTACGAGGTGGAGTGAACCTCCTCCAATATTTCCTTCCTCAAAACTTCATCATTTGGTACACAAATTCTACCTTTAAATGTTAGTGCCTGATCCAAAGCTATTCCAAAATCCTTTACCTTATCAGTACCAATCTCGTTCTTGATCTTCTGTAATAATGGGTCTTTATCATGTGCTTCTATGATCCGATCTCTAAGAGTAGGTCAAACCACCAAAGTTGCTAAATGAGCAGTGACTTGTTCTGGTGTGGTAATCACTTCAATTTGCAACTTTTCCAAGTCTTTGATCAACTCCATCGAAATAGTACGTAAGGATGCCAACTGTCCCATCGACTTTCTGCTTAGAGCATCAGCAACAACATTAGCCTTACCCGGATAATAATGAATAGTGCAATCATAATCTCTCACTAGCTCCAACCATCGTCTCTATCTCATATTCAATTCCTTCTGTGTGAAGAAATATTTGAGACTCTTATGATCCGTATAAATATCGCACTTCCCTCCATATAAGTAATGGCGCCATATCTTTAATGCATGAACCACTGCCGCAAGTTCTAGATCATGCGTCGGGTAGTTCTGCTCACGTTGCTTCAATTGCATTGAAGCATAGGCAATTACTTTTCCATGCTGCATCAGTACACATCCCAAACCTTGCTTGGATGCATCACTATATATAACTTTTCCTTGGTAGTATCTCTAACGCTATTCTAAGATGTTCCTCATGTTGATCTTTACTATTGGAGTATATCAAAATGTCATCAATGAAGACTATAACAAATTGATCCAAATACTAATGAAATACTTGATTAATGAGATCCATGAACACTGCTGGAGCATTTGTCAATCCGATAATGTCCATTACGAGTTCTAAAAGCTATCTTAGGTATATCATCTACCTTAACATTCAATTGATGATCTCCAGATCGTAAATCAAACATAGAAAATACCTTAGCCCATTTTAATTGATCAAACAAATCCTCAATTCTAGGGAGAGGATACCTATTTTTGATGGTCGAATGGTTCAACTCCCGATAGTCGATACACATCCTCATACTTCCATCTTTCTTCTTTGCAAGCAATACTGGTGCGCCCCATGGTGATACACTTGGTCGAATAAAACCAAGGTCTAACAATTCTTTTAACTAGATTTTCAACTCCTGAAGTTCCCTTGGGGCCATTCTGTATGGGGCTTTAGATACTAGTGTCGCTCTGGGAACCATATCTATTGTGAATTCCACTTGTCTATTTGGTGGAATATCGGGTAGATCTCCTGGAAACACATCTATAAATACTTGTACCACTGGTACATCCTCAATCTTTGTCGTTGCCAGTTTTTCTCCAAAGATATTAACTAGAAACCCTTGAGATGTTTCTTTTCTCAACATTTTCTCGCCTTGTAAGGCTGAAGCCAGTTGGAGATGGAGTTTGGTCTTTATTCTGAGGAAAGAAAATTGTTCTTCTCCTGGTTTTTGAAAAGACACTTTCCTTTCTCTACAACAAATGGTTGCATAATTACATCCTAACCAATCCATGCCCAAAATCACATCAAAGTCCTTCATATCTATCATATACAAATTAGCTT
>NW_019231278.1:0-2919 GCF_002742605.1 Olea europaea var. sylvestris
TTTCCGATCAACCTGTCAAATTTGAGCCCATTTCGACACCGTCGCGAAAAATGACGAAATTGTCTCCGGCGCGATTTTTGTTCAGATCAACCTGTCAAATTTAACCGATTCTGACACCGTCGTGAAAAATGACGAAATTGCCCTTGGCGCGATTTTTGTTACCGATCAATCTGTCGAATTTTAGCCAATTTCGACACCGTCGCGAAAAATGACGAAATCGCCCCCGGCGCGATTTTTGTTTCCGATCAATCTGTCAAATGTTTGGCCATTCCGACACCGTTGCGAGAAATGACGAAATTGCCCCCGGCGCGATTTTTGTTTCCGATCAATCTGTCGAATTTGAGCCGATTTCGACACCGTCGCAAAAAATGACGAAATTGCCCCCGGCGCGATTTTTGTTTCCGATCAATCTGTCAAATGTTTGCCCATTCCGACACCGTCGCGAAAAATGACGAAATTGCCCCCGGCGCGATTTTGGTTTCCCATCAATCAGTCGAATTTTAGCCCATTCCGACACCGTTGCGAAAAATGAGGAATTTTCCCCGGCACGAATTTTGCTTCCGATCAATAAGTCAAATTTAAGCCGATTCCGACACCGTCGCAAAAAATGACGAGATTTCTCCCTGCGCGATTTTTGTTTAAGATTAATCTGTCAAATTTTAGCCGATTCCGACACCGTCGCGAAAAATGATGAAATTGCCCTTGGCGCGATTTTTATTTCCGATCAATCAGTCAAATTTAAGCCCATTCCGACACTGTCGCGAAAAATGACGAAATTGCCCCCGGCGCGATTTTTGTTTCCGATCAATCTGTCAAATGTTTGCCGATTCCGACACCGTCGCGAAAAATGACGAAATTGCCCCTGGCGTGATTTTTGTTTCCGAACAATCTGTCAAATGTTTGCCCACTCCGACACCGTCGCGAAAAATGACGAAATTGCCCCCGACGTGATTTTTGTTTCCGATCAATCTATCGAATTTTAGCCGATTTCGACACCGTCGCGAAAAATGACGAAATTGCCCCTGGCGTGATTTTTGTTTCCGAACAATCTGTCAAATGTTTGCCCACTCCGACACCGTCGCGAAAAATGACGAAATTGCCCCTGGCGTGATTTTTGTTTCCGAACAATCTGTCAAATGTTTGCCCACTCCGACACCGTCGCGAAAAATGACGAAATTGCCCCTGGCGTGATTTTTGTTTCCGAACAATCTGTCAAATGTTTGCCCACTCCGACACCGTCGCGAAAAATGACGAAATTGCCCCTGGCGTGATTTTTGTTTCCGAACAATCTGTCAAATGTTTGCCCACTCCGACACCGTCGCGAAAAATGACGAAATTGCCCCCGGCGCGATTTTTGTTTCCGATCAATCTGTCGAATTTTAGCCGATTCTGACACCGTCGCGAAAAATGACGAAATCGCCCCAGGCGCAATTTTTGTTTCCGATCAATCTGTCGAATTTTAGCCGATTTCGACACCGTCCGGAAAAATGACGATATTGCCCCCGACGTGATTTTTGTTTCCGATCAATCTGTAGAATTTTAGCCGATTTCGACACCGTCGCGAAAAATGACGAAATTGCCCCCGGCACGATTTTTGTTTCTGATCAATCTGTCGAATTAATGCCGATTCCGACACCGTCGTGAAAAATGACGAAATTGCCCCCGGCGCGATTTTTGTTTTCAATCAATCAGTCGAATTTTAGCCGATTTCGAAACCGTCGCAAAGAATGACGAAATTGCCCCCGGCACGATTTTTTTTTCCGATCAATCTGTCAAATGTTTGCCCATTCCGAAACCGTCGCAAAAAATGACGAAATTGCCCCCAGCGCGATTTTTGTTTCCGATCAATCTGTCGAATTTTAGCCGATTTCGACACCCGTCGAGAAAAATGACGGAATTGCACGCAGCGCGATTTTTGTTTCCGATTAATCTGTCAAATTTTGGCCGATTCCGACACCGTCGCGAAAAATGACGAAATTGCCCCCGGCGCGATTTTTGGTTCTGATCAATCTGTCAAATTTTTGCCGATTCCAACATCGTTGCGAAAAATGACGAAATTGTCCCGGCGCGATTTTTGTTTCTGATTAATCTGTCAAATTTAAGCCCATTTCGACACCGTCGCGAAAAATGACGAAATTGCCACCGGCGCGATTTTTATTTCCGATCAATCAGTAAAATTTAAGCCCATTCCGACACCGTAGCGAAAAACGACGAAATTGCCCCCGGCGCGATTTTTGTTTCCGATCAATCTGTCAAATTTTTGCCCATTCCAACACCGTCGCGAAAAATGATGAAATTACCCGCGGTGCGATTTTTGCATTCGATCAGTCAGTCAAATTTGAGCCCATTCCGACACCGTCGTGAAAAATGACGAAATTGCACCCGGCGCGATTTTTGTTTCCGATCAATCTGTCGAATTTTAGCCGATTTCGACACCGTCGCGATAAATGACGAAATTGCCCCCGGCACGATTTTTGTTTCCGATCAATCTGTCGAATTTTAGCCGATTTCGACACCGTCGCGATAAATGACGAAATTGCCCCCGGCACGATTTTTGTTTCCGATCAATCTGTCAAATTTTAGCCGATTCCGACACCGTCGTGAAAAATGACGAAATTGCCCTCAGCGCGATTTTTGTTTCCGATCAATCTGTCGAATTTTAGCCGATTTCGACACCGTCGCGAAAAATGACGAAATTGCCACCGGCGCGATTTTTGTTTCCGATCAATCTGTCAAATGTTTGCCCATTCCGACACCGTCGCGAGAAATGACGAAATTGCCCCCGGCGCTATTTTTGTTTCCTATCAATTTGTCGAATTTGAGCCGATTTCGACATCGTCGCGAAAAATGACAAAATTGCCCCCGGCGCGATTTTTGTTTCCGATCAATCTGTCAAATGTTTGCCCATTCCGACACCGT
>NW_019231279.1:0-2919 GCF_002742605.1 Olea europaea var. sylvestris
ATATTTGGAACGCTTGGATTGTCGGCGTTCGAAGAATTGTGCGTAACTTTTGCACACGGTGTCAGTTTTGAGCCCATAAGTACCTTTTGGAAATGTAGCGATCATTTTGGATTGAACTCACAACTTCGTCGCGATGTATAAGGAATTTCGGCCATTTGTCGAAAGAATGAGCACTTGCATATTTGGAACGCTCGGATTGTCGGCGTTCGAAGAATTGAGCGTAACTTTTGCACACGGTATCCGTTTTGGGCCCATAAGTACGTTTTGGAAATGTAGCGATCATTTTGGAATGAACTCACAACATCGTCGTGACGTATATCGGATTTCGGCCATTTTTCGAAAGAGTGAGCACTTGCATATTTGGAACGCTTGGATTGTTGGCGTTCAAAGAATTGTGCGTAACTTTGCACACGGTGTCCGTTTTGGGCCCATAAGTACGTTTTGGAAATGTAGCGATCATTTTGGAATGAACTCACAACATCGTCGTGACGTATATCGGATTTCGGCCATTTTTCGAAAGAATGAGCACATGCATATTTGGAACACTTGGTTGTCGGCGTTCGAAGAATTGAACGTAACTTTTGGACACGGTGTCCGTTTTTTGCCCATAAGTACTTTTTGGAAATGTAGCGATCGTTTTGGATTGAACTCACCACTTCGTCGTGACGTATCAGGGATTTCGACCATTTTTCGAAAGAATGAGCACTTGCATATTTTGACTGCTTGGATTGTCGGCGTTCGAAGAATTGAGCGTAACTTTTGCACACGGTGTCCGTTTTGGGCCCATAAGTACGTTTTGGAAATGTAGCGATCGTTTTGGATTGAACACACAACTTCGTCGTGACGTATAAGGGATGTCGGCCATTTTTCGAAAGATTGAGCACTTGCATATTTTGAACGCTTGGATTGTCGGCATTCGATGAATTGAGCGTAACTTTTGCACACGGTGTCCGTTTTGGGCCCATAAGTACTTTTTGGAAATGTAGCGACCGTTTTGGATTGAACTCACAACTTCGTCGCGATGTATAAGGAATTTCGGCCATTTGTCGAAAGAATGAGCACTTGCATATTTGGAACGCTTGGATTGTCGGCGTTCGAAGAATTGTGCGTAACTTTTGCACACGGTGTCAGTTTTGAGCCCATAAGTACTTTTTCGAAATGTAGCGATCGTTTTGGATTGAACTCACAACTTCGTCGCGATGTATAAGGAATTTCGGCCATTTGTCGAAAGAATGAGCACTTGCATATTTGGAACGCTTGGAGAGTCGGCGGACGGAGAATTGAACGGAACTTTTGGACACGGTGTCCGTTTTGGGCCCATAAGTACGTTTTGGAAATGTAGCGATCATTTTGGAATGAACTCACAACTTCGTCGTGACGTATACCGGATTTCGGCCATTTTTCGAAAGAATGAGCACTTGCATATTTGGAACGCTTGGATTGTCGGCGTTCAAAGAATTTAGCGTAACTTTTGCACACGGTGTCCGTTTTGGGCCCATAAGTACGTTTTGGAAATGTAGCGATCATTTTGGAATGAACTCACAACTTCGTCGTGACGTATACCGGATTTCGGCCATTTTTCGAAAGAATGAGCACATGCATATTTGGAACACTTGGTTGTCGGCGTTCGAAGAATTGAACGGAACTTTTGGACACGGTGTCCGTTTTTTGCCCATAAGTACTTTTTGGAAATGTAGCGATCGTTTTGGATTGAACTCACCACTTCGTCGTGACGTATCAGGGATTTCGGCAATTTTTCGAAAGAATGAGCACTTGCATATTTGGAACGCTTGAATTGTTGGCGTTCGAAGAATTGAGCGTAACTTATGCACACGGTGTCCGTTTAGGGCCCATAAGTACATTTTGGAAATGTAGCGACCGTTTTGGATTGAACTCACCAGTTCGTCGTGACGTACGAGGGATTTTGGCCATTTTTTGAAAGAATGAGCACTTGCATATTTGGAACGCTTGAATTGTTGGCGTTCGAAGAATTGAGCGTAACTTATGCACACGGTGTCCGTTTAGGGCCCATAAGTACATTTTGGAAATGTAGCGACCGTTTTGGATTGAACTCACCAGTTCGTCGTGACGTACGAGGGATTTTGGCCATTTTTTGAAAGAATGAGCACTTGCATATTTGGAACGCTTGAATTGTTGGCGTTCGAAGAATTGAGCGTAACTTTTGCACACGGTGTCCGTTTTGGGCCCATAAGTACATTTTGGAAATGTAGCGACCGTTTTGGATTGAACACACAACCTCGTCGTGACGTATCAGGGATTTCGGGCATTTTTCGAGATAATGAGCACTTGCACAGTTGGAAGCTTGGATTGTCGGCGTTCGAAGAATTGAGTGTAACTTTTGCACACGGTATCCGTTTTGGGCCCATAAGTACTTTTTGGAAATGTAGCGACCGTTTTGGTTTGAACACACAACTTCGTCGTGACGTATCAGGGATTTCGGGCATTTTTCGAGATAATGAGCACTTGCATATTTGTAACGCTTGGATTGTCGGTGTTTGAAGAATTGAGCGTAACTTTTGCACACGGTGTCCATTTTGTGCCCATAAGTACTTTTTGGAAATGTAACGATCGTTTTGGATTGAACTCACAACTTCATCGTGACGTATAAGGGATTTCGGCCATTTTTCGAAAGAATGAGCACTTGCATATTTGGAACGCTTGGATTGCCGGCGTTCAAAGAATTGAGCGTAACTTTTACACAAAGTGTCCGTTTTGGGCCCATAAGTACTTTTTGGAAATGTAGCGACTATTTTGGATTGAACACACAACTTCGTCGTGACGTATATGGGATTTCGACCATTTTTCGAAGGAATGTGCACTTGCATATTTTGAACGCTTGGATTGTCGGCGTTCGAAGAATTGAGCGTAACTTTTGCACACGGTGTCCGTTTTGGGCCC
>NW_019231280.1:0-2918 GCF_002742605.1 Olea europaea var. sylvestris
TGATTTCATCGGACCTTTTCCTTCATCTTATGGTAACCTTTACATCATTCTTGCAGTTGATTATGTGTCAAAATGGGTGGAAGTAAGGGCCACTCAAACTAATGATTCTAAAGTGGTTGTAGATTTTGTTAAATCCAACATTTTTGCAAGGTTAGGAACACCAAGAGCTATTATTAGCAATGGAGGACTACATTTATGCAATCGCTCCTCTTGGGCTCTATTGAAAAGATGCATGATCACCCATAAAGTGGCTACACCTTACCATCCGCAAACTAGTGGGCAAGTCGAAGTGTCTAACCGAGAGGTCAAATCCATCCTCGAAAAAACGGTGAATCCTAATAGAAAAGATTGGAGTCTCCGCCTCAACGATGCACTCTGGGCTTATAAGACGACATACAAAACACCGATTGGCATATCCCTTTATTGGTTAGTTTATGGTAAGCCTTGTCATCTCCCGGCTGAACTCGAACACAAGACATTTTGGGCAGTCAAGCAATGCTACATGGACCTAGGTATAGCGGGTGATCAAAGAAAGCTTCAACTCAATGAACTTGAGGAAATTCGAAATGACGCCTATGAAAGTTCAAGAATTTACAAGGAAAAAACTAAGGCGTATCATGATAAAATGATTTCAAGAAAGGCTTTTGTTGTTGGACAAAAAGTTCTTCTTTTCCACTCGTGCCTCAAGTTATTTCTAGGTAAATTACATTCTCGATGGATTGGCTCTTTTGTTGTTACTAATGTCTTTCCTCAAGGTGCAGTAGAAATTAAAAGTCTTCAGACTGAGAAAAAGTTTAAGGTGAATGGGCATCGATTAAAGCCATATTTTGAACCCTTCATACCACAAAACATGGAGGAAATGGGATTGGAGGATCCACTTGAAGAAGCATAAAAAACACTTATTTTTGTTTTTGTGAATTTTTGTCGTCAATGGTCTCCAACCATCATTATAGCCATCACCGTCAACACCACTAGGGGGTATTTGAACCTCTTGTGCTTTCTATTTCTTTTTACTTTTACATTGAGGACAATGTACGATTTAAGTTTGGAGGTGAGGTGGTATGTGCTAAATTTTTTTGTGAAATTTTGTGGTTTGTGCTAATTTTGTTCTCACTAAAAATTTAAAAATTCGGATTAAACACTTGTTTTTATGCTTATTTGTATTGTTTGATAGTTTTGTCAATTGCATTTTGAGTATTGCATTGCATTGATTTATGAATTAGGAACATGAATGCTAAGTGTTGTTTATTTTCTTCCACTTATTCTATGATTGACTCTTTATTGAGCACTTGGGTCATGAGATTTATCACACGCACTTGTTGTTTGCACTTGTAGGTTGTTAACGAACTTAAATAACCATACTATTAGAAATTCTTCAATTACTCTACCAATGAAGGGATAAGTTTGGGGATGGTTGAACCGGTGAAAGAAATTATTTAGAATTGTATCAATTCTCGACTCAATGATTGATTTTGTGGAATGTTCTTAGACTTCAAATGAAAGTTAAATGTTGTTTTCCATCTATTGATATTTCATAATAAAAAAAAATCTGTAGGAAAAAGTTGCCTACCCTAAGAGTGGGATTCAACATTGAGCAATCTAGGTCTATGCATAACCAATGTGGAGGAGACGATCTACAAATGAAGAAGGTACCCTAGGGATCAGAGCGAGAACTACCTACATTGGAAAAATGAAGAAAAATAAAAGGGATGCTATAAGCATCTAGGGGTGATTTTGTTGAAGAATTGATGGATTGTGAGTAATTTGTCTAACATAAGTTGTGGTCTAAGCACTCAAAATTTTTGGTGAATTAATACATGACTAGATGATCTATTTTTTCGATTCAAACCAACCAAATTTGAGAGGGAAAGATTGAGTGATTTGTGGGCAACCTTAAGTTTTTGATACCTTGGGTTAGAGTGAAAATATCAAGTTTGAGGGAGTGTGCATCCCAGAGTGAGAAAGGAAAGTTTGACCATTAAGGGTTGGGAAAATCACCAACTAGTGCATTGCGATGAATTGGAATGACCACACACACACACACGAGTCAAGCATGTTGTAAGTTTAAAAGTGTTTGTTGTAGCATTTTTGTAAACATTTCATAAGTTATTTGCATAATGTAAGAATTGTAGCAAAGTGACAAAATATCGAACAATTGGAGTGTTTGTTATTATTATAGTACTATCGTTTGGTTTTAATTTGTGTGTTTGTATGTATGTTTGTATTGCTTTGTTCGAGGACTAACAAAGATTTAAGTTTGGGGTGTGATAAATGCGGGTTTATTGCGTTTATCCAGACCATTAAACTTAGATATTTGCAAGTTTTAGCGATTTATTGCTTAATTTTCTTATTTTTATTTTGTATGTGAAAACTCGATATTAAACGATGAATTGAACGAATTTATGCGAGAAACGAGCTAAAAATGAAGGCAAATGAAGAAGACGACCAAAGACGCCGTCGAAAGAAGATTTAAAAAAAAATAAAATTCAACGAGCTGAGCGCCACGACGCCCAGTCCGAACAAAAAACAGAAACTGTGCCACCCAGGCGCCACTGTTGCAGTACCTAGAAGCCACTCGGGCCGTTTTTAATTGTTTTCAAAGTTCCAGGGACCAATGCTGCAATTTCATTTAGGTTTTAGGTTAAAATATTCAACCAAACACAAGATTTTCATTCTTGAACTTGATAGGTAGCTGGTTCTTCTTCTTCTTGTTTTCTTTCTTTTTTTCCTTTCACCTTTATTTTCTAAGATATTTTGGGAAATATTGGAACGTGGAGATGGTGCATTAGTTTGGAAAAAGTGACCCATTGATATTGAAGGATTTTCAACCATTTTTCTCTTTATCAATAAATTTTTGTTTTCACTTTTTCCATCAATGTTTTGTAAGAAATTATTAGTTATTTGTGGATATTTTAAGG
>NW_019231281.1:0-1510 GCF_002742605.1 Olea europaea var. sylvestris
TATCAAAACTTTGCCAAAATCCTTCACTTTCCTAGGTTCAGACTCATCTCTCAAAAGTAAATTTCCATTATCACCTAGAGTTGACCCTAAAGAATTTGAGGTTGTCAAGTTTACATTTGTGGACCAAATTGAAACCTGGGACTCTTCCAAAAGCATCTAATTCCCATCCTAAATCTTAAATTCTGCAGAATTCACGTCTGAAATGGATGTCTCCCTATTTGCATTGGAGAAACATTTTTGTACCAAATTCCAATATAATTACTGGAAGAAGTGTTGCGGAAGCTCTCTCAAAAGGATCTTCAAACGGTGGTTTTTCAGGCTCAGTCCAATGCACCTTTCTCAACCAACAACCAGTCCAATCAGCCCCAAACCACAACCAATTGATTCACCTTGGTTGCTATACAATCTTACCTATGTAGGACAAGAAGGGATGATGATTTATGGCCACAAAGACTAGGAGAAGACACCACAAAGGTATACTCCCAATTGCACACGTTATACAAGCGTTCTGGACACTTCTGGACACATTTTTCTCGTACAAAAGGGGGGCAGCCGGGATTCACTGTTTCTTCTCTCAAAATCACACCATCATCATATGAAAGTAGCTAGGGTTATAACCAAATATATACTCTATGGTTAGGCATTAAGTTGGGCCATTAAAGGGGTAAACGGGCCAAGATTCAAGCCATCCATAAGGAATACAATTGGGTCTGGTGTAGCTCATGGACTTGGTTGTTGGACTTATTTCATTCATCGGCCTATGCCTATGAAATAATATTAACCCACGTTAACATCATAGCCCGGGATTTATTGGGTATCAAAAACCCAACAAATATCCACCTTGATGCCCAATAAATCTGCAAGCAATCAAAACACACAGTTAACACTTGCATAATCAAGGTAGCCAATAAAATTGGATCACAGACTTTACCTCATGTATCCAGCTTGAAACACATACCATACCTGCTCCATGTACTCACTGGGGCTAAGGTCAAAAACACCCAAGTAGAAGCAAATATTTAACAGTAAACAATCAAGAGCAAATACACATGCGATGACGATATACTATAGGATAACACACACAGATCTTTTCAGAAACACGTTCACATAGAACCATAGATTAACACCAAGTCAATCAAACCACGGTCAACCACATATACAACACATGCATAAATGACCCTAAGAAAAGATCTCACCACACTTACCTATCCCATTCCGTGTTGCTCACACCTCGAGAACACATATCTCCTCTCATCGCCCACCACGCTCACTAGACAGATCACTCAACTCACGTCTAACTGGTAAGTCACAATAGATCCTAAGTCTACGGGACAATCCTCTATCTCCACATCACTTCTCACAACCTACGTGGATAATGGGTCTCCACCTAATAGAAGTGATAGAAGTGTCTCTCTCACACTCCACCTGATCAGGGTCTCTTTCCAGATAAAGGATCCTAGACATTTGATCACATCTCCACTCGTGATCCAAATGTCACACTCCACATCCC
>NW_019231281.1:1721-2918 GCF_002742605.1 Olea europaea var. sylvestris
GATAAAGGAGAGAAACGGCTGCCCAACTTTCTTCTCACTACCACACTCTCACACCATTCACAGAGCAAATAGAGTACGCCACAAAACTTAACCCACTATGCATGAAAACATATTACACAAAGTAATAAGTCACTCTAATTCATGCAATTACACACATCAAACATATTGAAAGTGTAAAATCAACATTGCAACAGAATTAAGTGACCACATACATGCAGAAAGGATTACACACAGATGCAATGCAGTAATCATGTTTATTCTCTCAATAAACATCACTAGGATCACTACTCGACCCTAAAGTCACATTCGTCTTGTCTCTATCTTCATCTTTCCTTTTATTATCATCCTAGGACAATCTCTTTCAACTATGTCCAAATTTTACCACAGTTAAAATATATGTTATTTTTCGCACTTACCTTAGACCTACATTTGCCACCAATGTCAAATAATGATCACAAGTAAAGTATGAACATAATTCACATAAAATAGTCTAGTAAACTTTCCTAAGACCACATGCAATTCTAATAATGCAGAAAAACTGATAGCAAATTCACAAAAAATTTAAGGCAAATAATTAACAAATAATTCCTAGGTCTAGCAACAGGCAATGGTTACCCCTTCATAGAAACCCCAAACCTAATGTCACCCCACACGATGACCTCTAATGCAAAAAAAAAAATAATTAACCTACACATTTATTTTAACTGCACTAATAAAAAGCAAAGAATACGATACCGAGCGGACCACGTCTGAAAGTTCGAAAATTATGAGACACGCGAATTTGACACTTTAGGACCACCACTATTCATCCTAAAGTCTCTAGAAACTGCAGCAATCAAGAAATCACGATCGAGTCCCGAACGCCCGAAGAACAACGCTATCCGAATTCTTCTGCATACCCTGAAACAGAAAACTTTCAACACGAAAAATGTCCGAAATAATGAGAGAAACAAACTGCCTGAAGGGACCATCGCTAGAAAACTTCCCATGCGCCCGCATGCGCCAAACCAGTCTCTGCGCGTGGTCTCCACACTCCTCCGTCATGCTCCACCTCCGTTCACACACGCCTGACCGTATTGATCGCCACCACCTGCACGTTACACCAATGGTCTCTGTTTCCCAAAACTCCTTCTGGATTGGTCAGAAAACACCAAAACAGGGGCTGATTTTTAACAGTTTTCTGTACAATTTTTCGAT
>NW_019231282.1:0-2918 GCF_002742605.1 Olea europaea var. sylvestris
CTCGATTCCAAACGAATTGTACTAGCAATTCGTCGAAAACAAACTAACCCGAAGTTATTTAGAAATCAAAATCACTTTTCATTAGCTCGATTCCAAACGAATTAGACTAGCGGTTCGTCGAAAAAAACAAGCCTGAAGTTATCATGAAATCAAAAACCACTTTTCAATGGCTCGATTCCAAACGAATTAGACCAGCAATTCGCCAAAAATGAACAGGCCCGAAGTTTTCATGAAATCGAAAACCACTTTTCATTGGCTCGATTCCAATCGAATTAGACTAGCAATTTGTCGAAAACGATCAAACCCGAAGTCATCATGAAATCAAAAGCAACTTTTCATTGGCTCGATTCCAATCTAATTAGACTAGCAATTCTATATAAACAAACCAACCCGAAGTTATCATCAAATCAAAAACCAATTTTCATTGGCTTAATTCCAATCGAATTAGACTAGCAACTTGCCGAAAATGATCAAACCCAAAGTTTTCATGAAATCAAAAACCACTTTTCATTGGCTCGATTCCAATCGAATTAGACTAGCAATTCTCCAAAAAAGAACAAAGCCGACGTTATCATGAAATCAAAAACCACTTTTCATTGGCTTGATTCGAATCGAATTATACCAGTGATTCGCCAAAAATGAACCCACTTTTCGTTGGCTCGATTCCAATTGAATTTGACTAGTAGTTTGCCAAAAATGAACTAACCCGAAGTTATAATGAAATCAAAAATCACTTTTCATTAGCTAGATTCCAATCGAATTTGACTAGCAATTCGCCAAAAATGAATGAACCCGAAGTTATATATAAATCAAAATCACTTTTCATTGGCTCGATTCCAAACAAATTAGACTAGCAGTTCATCGAAAAAAAACAAGCCCGAAGTTATTATGAAATCAAAAACCACTTTTCATTGGCTCGATTCCAATCGAATTAGGCTACCAATTTGCCGAAACGAATAAACCCGAAGTTATCATAAAAATAAAAACCGCTTTTCATTGGCTCGATTGCAATCGAATTAGACTAACAATTCGCCAAAAGCAAACGAACCGGAAGTTTTCATGCAAACAAAAACCACTTTTCATTGGCTCGATTCCAATCGAATTAGATAAGCAATTCGTCAAAAAGAAACAAACCCAAATTTATCATCAAATCAAAAACCACTTTTCCTTGGCTCGATTCCAATCGAATTAGACCAGCAATTCGCCGAAAACGAACAAGCCCGAAGTTTTCATGAAATCAAAAACCACTTTTCATTGGCTCGATTCCAATCGAATTGGACTAGTAATTCGCTAAAACAAACAAACGTGAAGTTATCATGAAATCAAAAACCACTTTTCATTGGCTCGATTCCAGTCGAATTAGACCAGTAATTCGCCAAAAATGAACAAGCCCGAAGTTTTCCTGAAATCGAAAACCACTTTTCATTGGGTCGATTCCGATCGGATTAGATTAGCAATTTGATGAAAACGATAATAGTAGAAGTTATCATGAAATCACACACCACTTTCCATTGGCTTGATTCCAATTGAATTAGACTAACAATTCACCAAAAACGAACAAACCCGAAGTCATCATGAAATCAAAAACCACTTTCCATTGGCTCCATTCCAATCGAATTAGACAAGCAATTCGTCGAAAACAAACAAGCCCTAAATTATCATGAAATCAAAAACCACTTTACGTTAGCTCGATTCCAATCGACTTAGCCTAGCAATTCGCCAAAAAATAACAAACCCGAAGTTATCATGAAATCAAGCACCACTTTTCATTGCCCCGATTCCAATTGAATTAGACTAACAATTTGCCAAAAACGAATAGACCCGAAGTTATCATGAAATCAAAAACAACTTTTCATTAGCTCGATTCCAATCGAATTAGACAAGCAATTCGTCGAAAACAAACAAACTCGAAGTAATCATGAAATCAAAAACTACGTTTCATTGGCTCCATTCCAGTCAAACAAAACTAGCAATTTGCCGAAAATGAAAAGACCCAAAGTTATCATGAAAACAAAAATCACTTTTCATTGGCTCGATTCCAATCGAATTAGACTAGTAATTTGCCAAAAATGAAGAAACCCGAAGTTATCATTAAATCAAAAGCCACTTTTCATTGGCTCGATTCCAATCGAACTAGACTAGCAATTTACTGAAAATGATCAAACCCAAAGTTATCATGAAATCAAAAATCACTTTTCATTTGCTCGATTCCAATCCAATTAGACTGGCAATTCGACAAGAACGACCCAACCCGAATTTATCGGGAAATCAAAAACCACTTTTCATTGGCTCGATTCCAATCAAATTAGACTAGCAATTTGCTGAAAATGATCAAACTCGAAGTGTTCATGAAATCAAAAACCACTTTTCATTGGCTCGATTCCAATCGAATTAGACTAGCAATTCGCCAAAAATGAATAAATCCGAAGTTATCTAGAAATCAAAACCACTTTTCATTGGTTCGATTCCAATCGAATTAGACTAACAATTTGCTAAAGACGAACAAACTCGATGTTATCAAGAAATCGAAAGCCACTCTTCATTGACTCGATTCTAATCGAATTAGACGAGCAATTCGCCAAAAACGAACAAATCCGAAGTTATCATGAAATCAAAAACCACTTTCAATTGGCTCGATTCCAATTTAATTAGACTAGCATTTCGCCAAAAATGAATAAACCCGAAGTTATCATGAAATGAAAAACCACTTTTCATTGGCTCGATTCCAATCGAATTAGACTAGCATTTCGCCAAAAATGAACAAACCCGAGGTCATCATGAAATCAAAAATCACTTTTCATTGGCTCAATCCGAATCGAATTAGACTAGCAATTGGCCGAAAACGAACAAACCCGAAGTTATCGTGAAATCAAAAACCACTTTTCATTGGCTCGATTCCAATCGAATTAGACTAGCAA
>NW_019231283.1:0-2918 GCF_002742605.1 Olea europaea var. sylvestris
TAATTAATTAATTAATTAATTAAATGATAAATAATTTTTAATAAAAATCTGATTTTTGAAATTTGAAACTTGTTTTCTTATTTTTGAAATGTGCTATAATTAATCTCTTACTTATAAAATTTTCCCTCATAGATATTGAGATTTCACGAAATTTGATAAAATTATAAATTTATAAAATCTTCTCCAATAGTGAGTCAAAATAAATAGATTATACTCTTTGTATATAATGTACATTGTACTCCCCGTCTCTTAAGGGGATAAGTTTATTTATTTTTGCTCGTATTGTATTTAACTTTTGTTATTAATAAAACAATCATCTTTTGCAAGAGAAGATTTAGTTTAATCTTTTTTGAACTCTAATATCATGTTAATTATTTCATTTAAAAGGTTAAATTATTAGAGGGGAATATGTGTAAATACTTAAATGTTATCATCAATAAAGTGTGATTTTTTAAGATTCACGATACTTGTCATAATTGTACATTGACTGAGATATTGCCCCTATTACGTCCAGTACGACCTCCCATATTCCCTGTTGATGTTAGTACCAAGTGTTCCATGCCCAATACAGTTGAAGCAAGCATGGGTTGCTGACAAACAACCACGAAAAAGGGAATAATTCACAGTATGTATAATCTAAAGAACTACGTGGCACGTGTGAAAGAACCCGTGCGGCAGAGGAATGGAGCACCAATGAAGAAAAGTATCCCAACAGGGTCCCTTGCCACTTCCGGAAGCTGTTTGTCATTTCTCTTCGGCAACTCTCACGGCTCACCAGATGTGGACACAGGACATCCTCGTACTTGCAAGTTTCGATATCTGGGAAGAAGCAGCAGCTGCTAGAGAATTTTCTGCTCCTATCAAAGAGGAGCAAGGACTAATCGAGCATGTACCCTTCCTTGAAGCTTCGGGATACTATTAATTCCTTCCAAGTTCCAATTTAGCCTCCATTCACAAGAGATGTATGTTACTTTTTAGACATTTCACTATTGTATTTTATTTTTTTATATTTAATCATCCATGTAAGAATTTGAATTCCTCTTCCAAATCCACAATTAAATCAGCATTGCATAGATTACCCAACCCTGAACAATCTTAGTTGATGACGGTAGTTGGGATTGTTAACTCGTATTTGTTTTCAGGTTTGCATATTAAGCTAAATTTTAGCGCATGACAGTATAACTACTTGTCAAACCTAATGGATAAATATTGTTATGAGATAAGAACAATTACCATCAATTGAGTTTGATCTCCACTTCAACTTCTTTGATGGAAGTAGTTTCAATTGAACCATTATTTCACTAAGATACTTGACCAAACATGAGTGGAGGTAAGTTTTCAAATTTCAATTTGTTGCCGATTTTTCTTACTCTTCAAGCATTGAGAATGATTCCATGGATCTTTCAAGTCCATTATTCTGTAGCATAAACAATACTTTTATGAATTCAATAACTATTGAATTACCTTCAGTTCTATATAATAACAACCTTGAATAAAACTCACATTCAACATCAGCTTGTAAATAAAATCACAGTGCCAACCTTAAGTGAGTGATGTGGGATAGAATTATATAATTACATTCTATCAACTAATCAGGCAATTCAATATTGGAAATCCAGGCAATTCAATATATACCGTAAAAACCAAAAATCACATCAAGAACAATAACTAAAAGTTTAGAAAAAATGAGGGAATTAAATTATAGCATATCGATCTCAAAAAATCATTTCGTCTTTGGTGCATGTGAGTTTCTGTTGGACAAAGATGGGAACCATTACGACGAGTTTTGTAAATTTCATAACATTGTATAGGACAATAATAATTTTAACACCATATTTGGTGTTGATGATACTCAGATTATCGTTATATGACTAGTTTATATCCACCCTTTTAAAAATGTCCAAATTTAGTACTTCGAAGAATCCCATAAATGGTACCCCAAAACTTCTCAGCACACCCTTAATCATATTCACCTAATTCAATGCTAACTGCCAGTTGTGCTTTCCCCATCAAAGTGTCATATGTCTCAGCCTTGCACATGGAATCTTTCTCGAGGAGTATTTTTTATCAACATCTACTTCTCTCTAAAACAAGAAAGGAAAAGAAAGGAAAAATGATAACTCTTTAGACCCCACCATCTCTTGTTCACACCTTTCGGTTCTTTATCTGGGGGCTTGGGAGTGTGAAAGACCTTGGTTTACGTTTTTCGTACCCTAAAGCCACCTAGTTCACGATGTAATATGTGTGGATGGGGATTGGAGGAAGCTAGGGATGCATCATGCATGTATTTTTTTTAAGTCTTCTTCGGTTGATGAAAATGACTTTCTAATAGAGTTTTTTTGCAAGACATGACATTTTAATTATGATTGTTTTTCTTATCATTGAAATACTCAGTGAACCATTAAAGGGGCACACAAATGATGTTATTGTGTAGACAAGCGATTTAAGAGTAATGTTATGTAATTCCACTAAGGTTGTATTTTCAGTTTAAGTGACGCTAAATGATAGACTAAATAAAAGATTAAATTAAATGAGTTATTTAATTACAACTATCATTTAATGTCACATTAGCATCATCAAGACTGTGATTGTTATCTCATTGGAGGCTAAAATAACATTACTCCCGATTTAAACCATTCAGCCCTACTAACTGGAACATGAAGGCCAAAAAATTTGATGAACTCAAAAATTTCATATATATCTATTATCTGTGATTTGACATCATTTTAATCACACATTCTTCAATAAAATAATATTACACGCAAATCTAAAATTTTTCTTTATTTTTTAACCACACATTTCTCATTGATTTGACATGAATAATGCATCTTTTCCTAAAATGTGGCTCAAACATGGGCTAGATATAAAAGTAGAAAAGCAGGAGTAAATTTTAGGCCCCGTTTGGTAGGGATTTTTTG
>NW_019231284.1:0-1616 GCF_002742605.1 Olea europaea var. sylvestris
TCCAAATATAGAAGTGCTCGTTCTTTCGAAAAATGGCCGAAATTCCTCAGACGTCACGACGAAGTAGTGAGTTCAATCCAAAAAGGTCGCTACATTTTCAAAAAGTACTGATGGGCCCGAAATGGACACCCCTTGCAAAAGTTACGATCAATTCTTCGTACGCCGACTATCCGAGCCTTCCAAATATAGAAGTGTTCGTTCTTTCGAAAAATGGCAGAAATCCCTCAGACGTCACGACGAAGTTGTGAGTTCAATCCAAAAGGGTCGCTACATTTCCAAAAAGTACTTATGGGGCCAAAACGGACATCGTGTGCAAAAGGTACGCTCAATTCTTCGTACCCCGACTATCCAAGCCTTCCAAACATAAAATTGCTCATTCTTCCGATAAATGGCCAAAATCCGTCATACGTCACGACGAAGTCGTGAGTTCAGTCCAAAAGGGTCGCTAGATTTCCAAAAAGTACTTATGGGCCCAAAACGGACACCGTATGCAAAAGTTACGCTCAATTCTTCGTACGCCGACGATCCAAGCCTTCCAAACATAAAACTGCTCATTCTTTCAAAAAGTGCCCGAAATCCCTTAGACGTCACGACGAAGTTGTGAGTTCAATCCAAAAGGGTCGCTACATTTCCAAAAAGTCCTTATGGGCCAAAAATGGACACCCCTTGCAAAAGTTACGATCAATTCTTCGTACGCCGAAGATCCAAGCCTTCCAAACATAAAACTTCTCATTCTTTCCAAAAATGGCCAAAATCCCTCATACGTCTTGACGACGTTGTGAGTTCAATCCAAAAGGGTCGCTACATTTCCAAAAAGTACTTATGGGGCCAAAACGGACATCGTGTGCAAAAGGTACGCTCAATTCTTCGTACCCCGACTATCCAAGCCTTCCAAACATAAAATTGCTCATTCTTCCGAAAAATGGCCAAAATTAGTCATACGTCACGACGAAGTCGTGAGTTCAATCCAAAAGGGTCGCTAGATTTCCAAAAAGTACTTATGGGCCCAAAACGGACACCGTGTGCAAAAGTTACGCTCAATTCTTCGTACGCCGACGATCCAAGCCTTCCAAACATAAAACTTCTCATTCTTTCCAAAAATGGCCAAAATCCCTCATACGTCTTGACGACGTTGTGAGTTCAATCCAAAAGGGTCGCTACATTTCCAAAAAGTACTTATGGGGCCAAAACGGACATCGTGTGCAAAAGGTACGCTCAATTCTTCGTACCCCGACTATCCAAGCCTTCCAAACATAAAATTGCTCATTCTTCCGAAAAATGGCCAAAATTAGTCATACGTCACGACGAAGTCGTGAGTTCAATCCAAAAGGGTCGCTAGATTTCCAAAAAGTACTTATGGGCCCAAAACGGACACCGTGTGCAAAAGTTACGCTCAATTCTTCGTACGCCGACGATCCAAGCCTTCCAAACATAAAACTTCTCATTCTTTCCAAAAATGGCCAAAATCCCTCATACGTTACGACGAAGTGGTAGTTCAATCCAAAACGGTCGCTACGTTTTCAAAAAGTACTTATGGTCCTAAAATGGACACCGTGTGCAAAAGTTACGGTGAATTCTTCGAACGCCGACAATCCATGTGTTCCAAATATGCAAGT
>NW_019231284.1:1625-1942 GCF_002742605.1 Olea europaea var. sylvestris
GTGGCCGAAATCCCTCAGACGTCACGACGAAGTTGTGAGTTCAATCCAAAAGGGTCGCTACATTTCCAAAAAGTACTTATGGGCCAAAAATGGACACCCCTTGCAAAAGTTACGATCAATTCTTCGTACGCCGACTATCTGAGCCTTCCAAATATAGAAGTGCTCATTCTTTCAAAAAATGGTGGAAATTCCTCAGACGTCACGATGAAGTAGTGAGTTCAATCAAAAAGGGTCGCTACATTTCCAAAAAGTACTGAAGGGCCCGAAACGGACACCCCTTGCAAAAGTTACGATCAATTCTTCGTACGCCGACTATC
>NW_019231284.1:2473-2918 GCF_002742605.1 Olea europaea var. sylvestris
CAATTCTTCGTACGCCGACTATCCGAGCGTTCCAAATATAGAAGTGCTAGTTTTTTCGAAAAATGGCCAAAATCCCTCAGACGTCACGACGAAGTGGTGAGTTCAATCCAAAAGGGTCGTTACATTTCCAAAAAGTACTTATGGGCCCAAAACGGACACCGTGTGCAAAGGTTACGCTCAATTCTTCGTACGCCGACTATCCGAGCGTTTCAAATATAGAATTGCTCGTTCTATGGAAAAATGGTCGAAATCCCTCAGACATCATGGCGAAGCAGTGAGTTCAATCCAAAACGGTCGCTACATTTCCAAAAAGTACTTATGGGCCCGAAACGGACACCTCTTACAAAAGCTACGCTCAATTTTTCGTACGCCGACTATCCGAGCGTTCCAAATATAGAAGTGCTCGTTCTTTCGAAAAATGGTCGAAATTCCTCAGACGTCACGA